>NW_022096263.1:0-67308 GCF_006542625.1 Nomascus leucogenys
GAGGAATTTATCCATTTCTTCTAGATTTTCTAGTTTATTTGCATAGAGGTGTTTGTAGTATTCTCTGATGGTAGATTGTATTTCTGTGGGATCGGTGGTGATATCCCCTTTTTCATTTTTTATTGCATCTATTTGATTCTTCTCTCTTTTCTTCTTTATTAGTCTTGCTAGCGGTCTTCAATTTTGTTGATCTTTTCAAAAAACCAGCTCCTGGATTCATTAATTTTTTGAAGGGTTTTTTGTGTCTCTATTTCCTTCAGTTCTGCTCTGATTTTAGTTATTTCTAGCCTTCTGCTAGCTTTTGAATGTGTTTGCTCTTGCTTTTCTAGTTCTTTTAATTGTGATGTTAGGGTGTCAATTTTGGATCTTTCCTGCTTTCTCTTGTGGGCATTTAGTGCTATAAATTTCCCTCTACACACTGCTTTGAATGTGTCCCAGAGATTCTGGTATGTTGTGTCTTTGTTCTCGTTGGTTTCAAAGAACATCTTTATTTCTGCCTTCATTTCATTATGTACCCAGTAGTCATTCAGGAGCAGATTGTTCAGTTTCCATGTAGTTGAGCGGTTTTGAGCGAGTTTCTTAATCCTGAGTTCTAGTTTGATTGCACTGTGGTCTGAGAGACAGTTTGTTATAATTTCTGTTCTTTTACATTTGCTGAGGAGAGCTTTGCTTCCAACTATGTGGTCAATTTTGGAATAGGTGTGGTGTGGTGCTGAAAAAAATGTATATTCTGTTGATTTGGGGTGGAGAGTTCTGTAGATGTCTATTAGATCCACTTTGTGCAGAGCTGAGTTCAATTCCTGGATATCCTTGTTAACTTTCTGTCTTGTTGATCTGTCTAATGTTGACAGTGGGGTGTTAAAATCTCCCATTATTATTGTGTGGGAGTTTCAGTCCCTTTGTAGGTCACTCAGGACTTGCTTTATGAATCTGGGTGATCCTGTGTTGGGTGCATATATATTTAGGATAGTTGAATTGATCCCTTTACCGTTATGTAAAGGCCTTCTTTGTCTCTTTGATCTTTGTTGGTTTAAAGTCTATTTTATCAGAGACTAGGATTGCAACCCCTGCCTTTTTTTGTTTTCCATTCGTTTGATAGATCTTCCTCCATCCCTTTATTTTGAGTCTATGTGTGTCTCTGCACGTGAGATGGGTTTCCTGAATACAGCACACTGATGGGTCTTGACTCCTTATCCAGTTTGCCAGTCTGTGTCTTTTAATTGGAGCATTTAGCCCATTTACATTTAATGTTAATATTGTTATGTGTGAATTTGATCCTTTCACTATGATGTTAGTTGGTTATTTTGCTCGTTAGTTGATGCAGTTTCTTCCTAGCCTCGATGGTCTTTACAATTTGGCATGTTTTCACAGTGGCTGGTACCGGTTGTTCCTTTCCATGTTTAGTGCTTCCTTCAGGAGCTCTTTTAGGGCAGGGCTGGTGGTGACAAAATCACTCAGCATTTGCTTGTCTGTAAAGTATTTTATTTCTCCTTCACTTAGAAGCTTAGCTTGGCTGGATATGAAATTCTGGGTTGAAAATTCTTTTCTTTAAGAAGGTTGAATATCGGCCCCCACTCTCTTCTGGCTTGTAGAGTTTCTGCCGAGAGATCAGCTGTTAGTCTGATGGGCTTCCCTTTGTGGGTAACCCGACCTTTCTCTCTGGCCACCCTTAACATTTTTTCCTTCATTTCAACTTTGGTGAATCTGACAATTATGTGTCTTGGAGTTGCTCTTCTCAAGGAGTATCTTTGTGGTGTTCTCTGTATTTCCTGAATCTGAATGTTGGCCTGCCTTGCTAGATTGGGGAAGTTCTCCTGGATAATATCTTGCAGAGTGTTTTCCAACTTGGTTCCATTCTCCCCGTCATTTTCAGGTACACCAATCAGATGTAGGTTTGGTCTTTTCACATAGTCCCAAATTTCTTGGAGGCTTTGTTCATTCCTTTTTATTCTTTTTTCTCTAAACTTCCCTTCTTGCTTCATTTCATTCATTTCATCTTCCATCGCTGATACCCTTTCTTCCAGTTGATTGCATCGGCTCCCGAGGCTTCTGCAATCTTCACGTAGTTCTTGATATTTGGCTTTCAGCTCCATCAGTTCCTTTAAGCCCTTCTCTCCATTGGTTATTCTAGTTATCCATTCGTCTAATTTTTTTTCAAAGTTTTTAACTTCTTTGCTATTGTTTTGCATTTCCTCCCGTAGCTCGGAGTAGTTTGATCGTCTGAAGCCTTCTTCTCTCAACTCGTCAAAGTCATTCTCCGTCCAGCTTTGTTCCATTGCTGGTGAGGAACTACGTTCCTTTGGAGGAGGAGAAGTGCTCTGCTTTTTAGAGTTTCCAGTTTTTCTGCTCTGTTTTTTCCCCATCTTTGTGGTTTTATCTACTTTTGGTCTTTGATGATGGTGATGTACAGATGGGTTTTTGGTGTGGATGTCCTTTCTGTTTGTTAGTTTTCCTTCTACCAGACAGGACCCTCAGCTGCAGGTCTGTTGGAGTTTACTGGAGGTCCACTCCAGACCCTGTTTGGCTGGGTGTCAGCAGCGGTGGCTGCAGAACAGCGGATTTTCATGAGACCACAAATTCAGCTGTCTGATAGTTCCTCTGGAAGTTTTGTCTCAGAGGAGTACCCGGCCGCGTGGGGTGTCAGTCTGTCCCTACTGGGGGGTGCCTCCCAGTTATGCTGCTCGGGAGTCAGGGACCCACTTTAGGAGGCAGTCTGTCCGTTCTCAGATCTGCAGCTGCATGCTGGGAGAACCACTATTCTCTTCAAAGCTGTCAGTCAGACAGGGACATTTAAGTCTGCAGAGGTTCCTGCTGAATTTTTCTTTGTCTGTGCCCTGCCCCTGGAGATGGAGCCTACAGAGGCAGGCAGGCCTCCTTTAGCTGTGGTGGGCTCCACCCAGTTCGAGCTTCCTGGCTGCTTTGTTTACCTAAGCAAGTCTGGGCAATGGCGGGTGCCCCTTCCCCAGCCTCGCTGCCGCCTTGCGGTTTGATCTCAGACTGCTGTGCTAGCAGTCAGCGAGACTCCATGGGCATAGGACCCTCTGAGCCAGGTGTGGGACACAATCTCCTGGTGTGCCGTTTTCCAGGCCTGTTGGAAAAGTGCAGTATTAGGGTGGGACTGACCCGATTTTCCAGGTGCCGTCTGTTACCCCATTCTTTGACTAGGACCCTGGTTTCCCCTGACCCCTTGCACTTCCCGAGTGAGGCAATGCCTTGCCCTGCTATGGCTCGTGCACAGTGCGCTGCACCGGCTGTCCTGCACCCACTGTTTGGCACTCCCTAGTGAGATGAACCCGATACCTTAAATGGAGATGCAGAAATCACCCGTCTTCTGTGTCACTCAGGCTGGGAGCTGCAGACCAGAGCTGTTCCTATTCGGCCATCTTGGCTCCACCCCTGTAGAGTTGTTTATTTTACAGTTTTTTCTGTATGCCCAGTTGATGTGCTTGTAAAGGTCAGTGACACCTCTGTGTGATTGTCCAAAATTTATATTAAACGACTAGGTCATGGATTACGCCTATAGTGAGTCTTATTGCTACCCCTACAAGTTGCTGGAATGAAGGTGGTATTCATATAATTGAGCCAGTCAAATCTTTTTGGATTGATTTTTTAAAGCAATAGGAAATTAAAACATATTTATTTGTTGAAAAATTTTGAAAAAAATTACAATGGCTAGAAATAAAGGAGAAGCATCATGTTTTTAGTCTTATTACCTTTGTAGGTGGGATATAACAATTTTAAATAATATTTATCCACTTCATTCATTAAGTTATTTCTTGGTAACAAATTAGCACTGATGAGAAAGTTTTATGAACTCTTTATTACTTAATAACAGGTGACTCACTAGTTTTAAAAACAAATAATTAATTAACACCCACATACTACCACCCAGTTATATTGAAAATTACAATGGCCCCTCTCATTTTTTCAGATTTTTCCCTACACTGGAAGGAAATTCCATGCATTGACTTGAAGATGAGTGTCATTCTAAAGAAAATTCTTAAGACAAATGCCAAGGAATCCTTTTGCAATTACTCTTTTCTTTTTGAATTTGCTTTTTAAGGGAACATCTGCCCTTATACCTCCGTCCACTTGTGATTCTAGAAATTAAGGATATATTATCAAACAATGTTTTGGAAAATAAGGTAATTCTCAGGAGTCTATGATTACATAGTATGATAAGCTGTCTAGTAAATCTATCAGGATGAATTTCTTTGGAAATTTCCATAAAGACCTAAAATATGAAGTAATGACATTAGCATATCCTTTAAATAAGTATTTCCTCACTTGTTAATTTCATTAAATGCTATATTCTCTGTGTGCTGAATTTATCTACTTTCTAATAGATTTGATATGTACTACAGTTAGGATTCTGATTGGAGTTAAGTCCTGTGTCTGGGAAGACACCAAATGGTTAAGGGGGCTTGAATTTTTGTGAATCACTACTACAAGGTTAGGAGTCATCTTTCAGAAAAAATATGCATTGTTGTGTTTCCCACATCATCTAACACAGTGTTTGAGATTGTATCACAGGCTTTGTATAGCTATCTGACATCAATGACTTATTGCTTCTTCTTTAATTAAAAGTAAGCACACATTGCAAGTATTAAAGAGCTAAAACTTGAACATTTCTTCAATGTACATATTGTGAAGGTCGTTTGCTGAAAAGCAGTCACTTGGTACTTAATAGCATTGCTTTAGTAATTACATCCACTCATTAAAGGACATTTTGCCATTTTCATAACTTTGAGATAGGAGTTCTAGGCAGGGCTGTTCTTGCGAGCTACAGGTCACAAAGATCCCACAGATAAACGGGATGCTTTATAGAAGCCAGCCAAAACCCACCAAAATAAAGGTGACAAGAAAAGTGACCGCTGATTGTCCTACCTGCTTGTTATATGCTAATTATAATGTAATAGCATGCTAAAAGACACTTCCACCAGCACCATGACTGTTTACAAATGCCACGGAAGTGTTCAAAAGTTATTCTATATGGTCTGAAAGGAGAAGGAACCCTCTGTTCTGGCCACTAGCCCGTTTCCTGGAAAACCAATGAATAATCCACTCATTGTTTAGTGTATCATCAAGAAATAACCATAAAATAGCCAACTAGCAGCCTTTGGGGCTTCTCGATCTATGGAACAGCCAACGTTTTATTGCTTTACTTTAATAATAAACTTGATTTCAGTTTGTTGTTGGCTCCCTCTTGAATTCCTTCCTGTGCCAAAACCCCACGTGATCTTCCAGGCTGAACCCCAATTTTGGGCTTCACCCTGTGACAATTTGATGTGTTTATATTTTCTGGGATATTTATTCAGTGTATAGATACATTTTTCAAGGGTGTCTTAGGGAATGGGCATTGTAAACAATCACAAAAAGAAATTATGAAAAGCTAAAGCAATAGAAAAGTGCCACAAACTATTGTACTTACTGCTATAAAAATAATATTGCTTGTATTCCAAAATTCTTATACATAATTACATAAATAACATGATGTCTACAACATGATGTTTTAAAACAAAGTCCTTTGAGCATGACACAGATTTTATTCAAATTTAGTATTTCTATTGCCTCCAGTAAAAGTTCGCAGCTCAAAATGATGAGATATGTGTATATACACATATGTATCTCATTATTGAGATGGCTCCTTAGGATGCTGTGTAAAATCTCATGTCAAATTATAATCCCCAGTGTTGGAGGTGTAATCAAGTGAGAGGTGACTGAATCATGGGAGTGGATTTCCCCCTACTGCTGCTCTCATGATAGTGAATGAGTGCTTATGAGATTTGAGATTTGCCTCTCTTCCTCTTGCTCTGGTCATGTAAGACATGACTGCTTACCCTTCACCTTCTATCATGATTGTAGGTTTCCCGAGACATCCCCAGCCTTGCTTCTGTACAGCCTGTGAACCCATGAGCCAACTGAACCTCATTTCTTTATAAATTACTCATTCTGAGGCATTCTTTTATAGCAATGTGAGAACTGACTTATAGAACAACACAGAGTGAAACTTTTGGAATTGTGGAGTTAGAAACTCCAAAAATATAATCCTCTACAAAAACAATGAGAGAACCTTGGCCAAAATGGCCAAAATCAACTGTTTTAGACTGCTTAACTAGAGGCTTATACTAGCCGAGGAATGTTTATTCAATCAAAATGGTTAAAATTTGGTAAGAACAATTTTTTTTTAACATGCTTTATTTCCATTCTCCACTCACCAGGTTTGTTGTTGTCTTAAAAACCAACAGCTTTTAAACAATGGTAGTTGTGAAGAACTGCAACTTAACAGCTACAGGGGTAGGTATAGTAGGAATGGAGTTTGTCAAAAAGCCCCATCATCAGATAATTGTCACTATTTGACCTGGCAACTCCCTGAAGAGCTCCATTCACGGGGTTTGTGATTATTTTCACTTAGTGATGACAACAGCTCATTCAATATTAAAAGAACTCATTCAGTAGAAATAGGGGGAAAAAAAAGCTCATTCAATGGAGTTCATCCAATAAGAAAATCCCTGTCCCTGGGTGATTGCTGAAAACAATTAGCAGCAATTGTTTAACAACATAGATGCCTGGGGAATAATACCAGATGGGAATAAAAAGGTTGACCAAAAACCTTGAAAGAAAAGAATCACTACAGGAAGCTTTAAAAATCTATTTATTTAACCTATTTACTTAAAGAATCTATTTATTAAATCTAAATTATTAAATTATTAAATCTATTTATTAAAAAATCTATTTAAAGAACTAAAAAATACAGAATCTCTCTGAGAGAGATATATAGAGAAGCCCAAGGTCAAAAGGGGGAATTTAAAGTCACTGGAACTAATACATATAATAAATAATAAACACAAACTTCTAGCCAGATTAACATGACCCTCACAAAAAAGGCCTAGTTACCTCATTTAATGTTATCCAATACAGCATGTATGGCTTTCAACCTCATAACAGCCACAACCACAACAAGAAAAAAACACAAAGCATACTGAAAGGCAAAACCAAACAAATATTTTTTAAAAACCCAATAAAGAGGGAAAATAGTCAAAACAATCATTAGACCCAGATTCAGATATTGGCATTATCAGTTTTCAGACAGGGATTTTTAAGTTGCTATCATAATTTTCTTAAGACTCTAATGGAAAAAGTAGACAACCAACTAGCACAGATGCATAATATAAGCAGACAGAGAGGGAGAGAAACTCAAAAGAGTAATAAAAAGATAAAAGCAGGGAATAAAAAATAGTTTTAATTGATGATAGGTCAAACTTGATAGTAGGTTCAAAAAAACAAAAGAAAACAAAACACCAACAACAAAAAGCTTCCCAAACTAAAAGGCAAACAGGGAATAGAAAATGGAAAAGAATGAATTAAAACAGAAAAATAAGAGTCCCAAACACTACAATAATATCAAAAGACATATCATATACACAACTGGAATACCAGCGAATACCAGAATAATTATTTGAAGTATTAATGCCTGACAACTTTCCAAAATTAATAATAGACACAAAAAATAGTTCCTGGAAGCTTTAAGAATATTAGGCAAGATTAATAACCACAAAAATTATTCCTGCACATTTCTTATTCAAATGAAGAAAATAAGAAACTCTTGAAAGAAACAAAAAGAGAGAGAAGAGGTGCAGAGAAATCTAACTTACCTATGAAGAAATAAGAATAAAAAATTACCGCACATTTTTGGTCATAAACCATGCAAAGAACTAAACAGAGAAAAATATATCTAGCAAAATTATTTTCCAAAAGTGAGGATAAGTAAAGACTATTCTAGGGAAATAAAAATGGAGGAAATCGTTTTCAGCAGGCCTGTCCTCAGGAAACATATGAAGAAGTTCTTCAGGCAGAAAAAAATTAATTTATGTCAGAAACTTAGATCTACATAAAAAAGGTTTTGGAAGGGTAAATGAAAGTAGAATGAAAACCATTTTTTTTCTTAATTTTAATTGATCTAAAAGATAGGTATTTTAAGCAATAATAGTAAAAATGTTTTGTGTGATTATGCCAAGTAAAATTAAATAAATGACAGAAATGTCATAAAGGATACATCTGCATGAAGTATAGTTATGTGTAATGTTGAAAATAAATATCATAGGTTCTTGAAAAGCACACAATTATTAAACAATGAAATATAATTGATATACTAAGAATAAAAATAAAATCAGAAGAATTGAATTATAGAAAATATTCCATTAGAAGTAGAGAAGGCAGATAAACAAGAAAAAGAGAAACAAAGAACAAATACAATGGAATAGAAAACAATATAAACATGTTAGCATACAAACATGTTATCTGTTAATCCTTCTATATCAATAAGCACCTTAAATATGAATTAATGCACCAATTAAACAACAGAGATTGTGAGAGTGGATTAAGATAACAACTCAAGACCCAATGAACTATATGTTGTTAATGAGAAACCCCATTTTAAAAACAAACATTCAACTAGATTAAAAGTAAAGTATAAACAAAGATATCCTGTATTAAAAATAATCAGTAGAAAGCTGCAGTAGATAGCTGCATACTGAACAGCTGACTTCAGAACAGGAAAAACCATCAGCAATAAGCAGAGACATTACATAATTGCAAAAATGTCCATTTTTCAGAAAGACAACAATCTTAAATACGTATACCTCTAAAAAGAGTGTCAACATACATGAGACAATGCTGATAGAATTAAAAGGTAAAAAAGGCAAAACAATTATTACATTTGAAGAATTCAACACTACATGTTAAAATTAATAGGATCAAGTAAGCAAAAAACAAGTAAAAATATAGTTGACCTGAGTAACGCTATCAGTAAGTTGACGTGATTGACATTTAAAGAATATTCTACCCAACATTAAAATAAACATTCTTTTCAATTTCACATGGAACATCTACCAAGATAGACAATGTGCAGGGTAATAAAACACAGCCTTCTGAAATTTAAAATATAAGAAATTATACCAAGTATGTGTTCAGATTACATGGAATTCAACAAGGAAGCAATCACAGACCTGAAAATCCTCAAATATTTTGATGTTAAAAATAGAACTACTAAATAAGTCTTGAGCCAAAAAAAGATCTCAAAAGAAATAAAAAATAGTTAAAACTAAATGAAAGTAAAAATATAACATCAAAATTTATAAAATATAATGAAAGTGATGGTGATAGGAAAATTTCTGGCATGAAATAAATACTTTAAAAAAGAAGAAAGATCTAAAATAAATAACCTATGTTTAAACTTTTAAAAACTGTAAAAAGAGGAAAAGACTAACCCTGATGCAAGAAAATATACGACATAGTAAGAATTACAGAAGAAAAATGTAAAATTGAAGCAGGATAACAATAGAGAAAATTAATGAAAAAAAATCTGATTCATGGAAAAGATCAAGAAAATTTGTAGATATCTAGCCAGGCTAACCAAGAGAAAAAGAAAGATACAACTTACCAATATCAGAAATGAGGGCATGGTCATCACTACTGATCCATGGATAGTAATACAAAAATAAAGCAATACTATTGATAAGTGTTCACCCACCAATTTCATAACTTTGATGGAATGTACCTATTCCTTGAAGGACAAAACCTGCAAGAAAGAGAAATAAATACTCTAAATTGTCCTATAAATATAAAAAGGGTTAAATATATAATTAATAACCTTTGAAAAAAGAAAGCACCAGGCCTGTTGGTTCACTGGTTAATTCTATCAAACATGGAACAATGCAATCATACCAATTTTCTACAATCTTTTCCAGAAAATAGGAGGAATAACATTTCCTATTTATTCTACGAAACCACAATTAACCTAATACCAAAAAACGAATAGATAATTGTAAGTGAAGAAAAATATTGATCAATACTTTTCACGAATGTAGAGGCCAAAATTCTCAATAATATACTATCAAACTAAATCCAACAAATGTATAAAAATAATTATGCATCAAAATCAAGTATGATTTATTTCAGGTATGGAAGGCTAGTTCAACTTTTGAAAATCAATCAATGTAATCTACCTTATCAACAAGCTAACAAAGAAAAATTATATGAGCCTCTCATTTGAGGCAGAAAAGTAAATTAACAAATTTCAATACCCATTCATTATGAAAGAAAAAAAGTTGCAGAACTGTAAATAGAACATATAGAAAGGTACAAAACTATACATATAAAATATATTTTGTAGAACATATACAAATAAATGTATATGCGCAGAAAAACTAACTGGCAGTATTGTTTTTGGTTGCGTTGAGTATCCTTAAACCTTGGGTTTGTTCTTTCTTGTGTTTTTCTGGGTAAATGGGTCATTAGCTTTCATCCTAGACTCAGAAGCTTTCACAATCCAAAAAGGTTAATGATCATGAAAACTACTCCTCTCTTTACAAAAAGGCTTGAGATGTTATAAGTACTTTATCAAGGTTAAAAAATAATCCAGAAAATCTTCAGGGCTGAAGCCAAGCTTCCTACTTCCAAGTCTAGAGTCTTCAGCCAATTCCTATTGCTTCTCAGTGATTCACAAGTGTGTGATAAAGTTATCTGAGTAATTAGATTCAATTACAAAGAATCTATTTCGCTACTGATTTCTTCCTAGAAAGTGTGCCCCAAATATTATTCACGATAACCTCTATAATCACACTGTTTGGTTTTGATTTGCTCTTTAAATTTTATTCTTGGCCAGGCGCAGTGGCTCATGTCTGTAATCCTAGCACTTTGGGAGGCCGAGGCGGGTGGATCATTTGAGGTCAGGAGTTCGACACCTGGCCAACATAGTGAAACCCTGTCTTTACTAAAAATAAAAAATTAGAGTCAGGCACTGGTGGAGCATGCCTGTAATCCCAGCTACTCGGGAGGCTGAGACATGAGAATCGCTTTAGCCTGGGAGGTAGAAGTTGCAGTGAGCCGAGATTGTGCCATTGCACTCCAGCCTGGGTGACAGAGTGAGACTCTGTCTCAAAAATTAAATAAATAAATAAATAAATACATTTCATCCTTAAGATCACATTACAGTCAATACTTGCTGGAAGTATTAGGCATCTTGCATTTGGTCACAACTAAAATTTTTACTTGAACAAATGGACTTTCTATTATATATGGATAGAATAAATACAGATATCTCACTCTGAAATTTTGTCTGCACTATTAATTGGGTAGTATTTTTTTTTTTTAAGCCAAGTTCTCACTCTGTTGCCCAGGCTAGAGTGCAGTGGTGTGATCAATCATGGCTCACTAGATTCTCAACCCTCTGGACTTAAAGGATTCTCTTGCCTCAACCTTCAGAGTAGCTCAGACTACAGGTATGCACCACCATGCCCAGCTAATTAAAAAAACTATTTTTGTAGAGATAAATTCTCATCCTAGCTCTTATCTAGATGATACTGATTATGAGCGAGTTAGCTCTAAAAAGTGGGTTTATTACATATCTAAAAATGTAACCTGATTTCCATCACCTGCAGCCTCATGTTGGCTTAGAAATTAATGGAATATAATAGTCTGTCACCATGAATTGGCTTGGTCATGAAGATAACTACCACATAGCCAAATTGTGACCCCTGCTTTTTTCAGGGGGAAAGGAGAGCATTTGGATCAATGGCTACACAGCTGAGATGTGCTGGATGCTTAACTTCTTACAGCCTGACTGCTGGTGCCAATCATGAAAATACTTGTTAACAGTACTTTTCATGTAAAAAAGTGAAGTAAAGCACAAGGATTTGAGAGAATATCAACTTTCCACATTCTCTTTCGAAATACTATGATGTAATGTGAAATTTCCTTATGAATAAAATGCCAGGTGTAGTCATTCTTGACAACCTGTTTTTAGCAGAGGTGAAGTTGTTGATAAAACAAAAGGGAATTTTTAAGTGAACGGCAAAAAGCAACATGCACTGACTGGCAGCAGGGTGTATTAAATGACTGGAACTGCACCTTCCATTCATTGAGACATTTCCCAGCCCATATGTGTCATATAAGAAAGTGCCATGTGCCGTATGAAGAATGGGAAATGACTGTGCACCGAATGTAGCATATAATTTTTAAAAAATACAACAACACACAATCTATTCTGAAGTAATCACCTTGAAATTTAATCAGTCATAAAAACACAGTTGTGTATTGTCCTTAGATATTTAGGATGATTAATTGGTGTCAAAATCAATGAGCTCTTCAAATATTTATTATTCTCTATGTATTTATCTTTTGATATAGTTTAGTTTTAACAAGGAATTTAATTCTTAGTATTTAGGAAAAGCAAAAATAGAGAAAAACTTCAATTTCATTTCCTTTGGTAATTTCTTACGAAGGAATGAAATACTGATGTATGTACAAGCTAAATTGTCCCTTGCCCTATTTCTTTTTCCTTTCCCTTCCTAGTCATTCTTCCACTGTCTCCACATACTCTTGCCACTGAAGATGTTGACAACATGACATCTTTAGGACAAGGTAGAGTATGCTTAAAACCATCTCTAACTCCCCTGTGCACTTCTCGCCCAAATTCCAGCAAAGTTGGACTAAAGTTGCCTTTTAGGGTGTGGCATGGGTGTTAGCCAATCAGAACAGAGATCAGCCAAAAATAACTACCCCCTTACACCACGCTCTTTCTCGCAATATTCTATTTTATAGTATTAGGTGACATTTGACACAGGCGATTTCTCCTACCTGTTTAAAATACAACTTTCCTGTGGTTTTCAGTATACCACATTCTTTTCATTATATTTCCACATCAATAGGTGTTTCTTTTTCAGTTTCCTCCTGATTCCTCCTTTTCTCCTTGACCTCTAACTTCTAAAGTGCCTCAAAGTACAGTCCTATGTCCCCTTCTCTTATCTGTTGGCCCTCCTTAAAATTTTTATCTAGCCCTATTCCTTTACATACCATCTGTAATCAGAGGACGCCTGCAGTGATCACCAAAGGCCTTCTTAAGTTCCCCTAAGTATTCAGAGTCAAAATACTATCATGAAGTACACTTGGTATCAGTCTACTCAGAAGATTGTTAGACAGTTTTGAACTCATCAGTAAGCATGAAAATTTTACACAATGAATTCCCTCAAAGGTCATATCACTATAGGGCGGGACTGAAGCCTCTAGGTAGTAAGCATTGAATTATTTCGTATTCACTTATCTCATCCAACAGCTACTTAACGTGGGCATTTTAAGGCTCAACTCTCCTTTCTGCATGGCTTTCCTGAAGTTAAGCTGATTTTTGATAACTTTGGTAGGCCATCTTCAAAAGAGCTCCTGATGTCTCAGGTCCATTGTCTGTTTCTCCTGAAGGGTTCCAATATCTCAGCTCATTTTTAGTAAATTTATTTTTCACATTTCTGTCTTAGCATTCCAGAGGAACGACTCACAGTACTGTCCCTTCTGATAATCTATTGGCAACTCGGATATTGCTATGAATTGCTTGAAGTTACTATGGGTAACTTGTAGTAGGATTTGTGGCCAGAAAACCACGATTAGGAGGGTGGTAAATTTGTTTCTGCATTCAGGGTATCAACGTTTGTCTTTAGAGGAGTGTACACCTTTATTCTGAGGGAAGAGTTGCTTAATATCATGCACATATAAGGTAGAACATACTAAAATAGGAACCCACATAGAGGCTTTATAAGACGATGTTAAGTATTCTGTTCACCAATAAAAATTGAATGAAATAACTTGATTATAAACTATTATTGAACATAAATCAAAACTTGATCAACTTTAAACCATTTTTTAAAGTCGATAGAATTGTTTTTAAAAAATTGTTTGAAAAAAAGAGTTCCCAAATGGAGATTTAAAGTACTATAAGGACCAAAAATGGATTTTTTAGCAATATATTTTTAGTCCTATTTGTTTCTTTGTCTTAGTCTCTGCATTTACTCAAAGTAGGCAGTAGAATAAAACTAGATCGTAGCAACAAGGACTTTTATGTCTAATTTTACTTTTATTTAACTTTAGGAGAAATATCATGTAAAGGAGATGCCCCATTCTGGTTATCAAAAATCTAGGCCAACTGAGGGTGAGATACCTATAGTGTCATTAAGATAATAAACACAAACTTGGCATAATGTACTTTCAACTACTATGTTTGTTACTGTGCCTTGGATACAGCCAATTTTCTGTTGGGAGAGACTCTCCAAGGGAATTGTTTTATTATTAATCATGAATTATGTATGTCTTGAGAATAAAATGGGATGGGACTTGAACTTGGACAGATAATAAAATCTTTTATAATTAAAGAAGAGCAGGGAGTTTCAGGAATGCATTCCTGTTGGTCAGGCTGAGTTGGCCACTACTACATAGAAAACTACCAGGTTCTAATCAGGGATGATGAGGTGCACCCTAGAACTCTGGATTTTAAGAGTGCATAATAATAGTGATAAGCTACTTTTTCTTTTAATTTCATTTTTTTTCTTGGTTTTGTGAAATCTTCTTAGAAAGCACAGGCCTGTCCCTGTTGTGTTTTTAGGGATTTGGGACAATAATGGTTCCCTTTTGCAACAGAGGTCACTGTGAGAGTATAAGAGGTTGTCCCTATGACAACATTGAACATAGTGCTATGCCATTGATATGAGAAGACCAGAGGAGAGAAACTTGAGTTTATTCTATTTGTTTTCTAGATAAAAATCAGGCTTTTCAGGAAGTTAGCAGAAATAGCTGTGAAGCCAGTTTTTAGAATCCATGTTGATATGGACTTGAACAAAATAAATTGATATAAAACAGATATACAAATTTTAAAGACATAGGTGAGTGGAGCTTAAAGACAAACAAATACCACTGTACAGAACCTATTTTATTACCTGCAGGGTTGACTTATGGACATTTCTTTTGTAACTTCACAGCATTTACTCTGCCCATTGTTCCCCCAGATGCTTCTTCTTGTACTTTCTGTAGTTGAAGGCATGATCTGTAATCCTTCTGTTGGCTTGGAGTATATATTAATTTTTATAAAGGCTGTTTCACATTGTTTCCCCTTGCGTCATTTTTTTTCCTTCAGGAGAATATATTTGAGAATATTCATGAGACTTGGCAACAGCTCTTGCACTTCATGAATATGTTTTCCTATTGATAGAGGCAGGAGGCACGGAAATTCTTGGCAGACAGGGGAGGGTCCCCAGTGAAACTCCACCTTTCAGCTGAAAAGCCTAAAACCTGCTACCCAAAGTGAGAACTTCTATCCCTGTTTTCCCACTCTCTCCTGATTGGTTCTTTCTGAATAATGTATTTTTACCAATAGAATGTTGCCTTTTCCAAAACTACCTATGGCTCACCCTGCCCCACATCCTGTGCCTGTAAAGACCCCAGACTCAGTCAGTAGAAGAGAGAAAAGTGGCTTGACTGTAGAGAGGCAACTTGACTTCAGAGGGATAGCTGGATTTTGGAGGAGAGACGGCTTGACTTCAGGGAAAGACTACCTGCCCATCCCATCGCCTGTCCAGCTCCCATCTCTGCTGAGAGACATTTCCATTGCTAAATAAAATTCTCCACTTCCACTACCCTTCAAATGTCTGTGTAACCTCATTCTTCTTGGACTCTGGACAAGAGCTTGAGACCCACCCAAAACAGGTACCCCCCAAAGGCTGTCACACTGGCCCTTTTCCCTCACTGGAGGAGGGCAGCCACCCCATGCGATGAGGCAAGGGGCCCACCGAGCTGATAACACACCACTGTCCATGGACAGTGGAGCTAAGAGGGCATCGTAACATGTCTGGGGCTTCAAGTGTCACAGGCACCCCACCTGGGTGCTGCCGCAGGGCTCACATGGAGCTTGCTGCTGCCAATGCCCAAAGCAGTCCCATGGATCCCATACTGGCTCGCTCATGTGCTCCCTCCCGCAAGTGGTTGAGCATGGTGGGCCAAGTAAATGAGGCACCCGCATTGCAAGTCTGACAAAGAAGTCTAGAAAAATCTTGCATCCCTATAGGGCATTCAAAATCACATGCAAATTCTGTCTTGGGTACAGTGCTATAAACAACAGATTATCCAAAGATAAAAGCTCTAAAGAAAGATTCCATTTCATAGTAACATAAACATAATTTCGTACGTAAAATATATTAAGATGGCTTTTAAAAATTAATTTTAAAACTTTAAATTCAGAATTATGCATGAGCCATTTAAAAAATTTAATTTAGCTAGTTGTAGTGTTCAAGTCATTCTATAAAAAAGTTGTATATAAGACTGCATGTTCCAATACTGTATAAATGTGCAAATGTGAGAATGTGTCAAAACTCAGTTCTCGGAAATACATATTAAGGTAAGAATAAAGATCAGATTAATAAACTCACCACAAATTGCTTTCTTTTGTATTTTCTGTTTTATTGAAAATATAATGATGATAAATGTATTTTGTCTTATTAAAAAAAAACTCCAATGCTTAGTAGCAAAAACAATCATCATATATTTGTCTTTGATTCTGTAGTTCAGCTGGGTAATGGTCCTGGTCTGGGCTCATGTAACTAATCTTTATATGCAACTGGTGGAATGGCTAAGAGGAAATGGGGGGACCAGTGGGCCCTCTCTCTGAGTGTCCTCTCACCCTCCAAGAGTCTTGCCTGGGCTTGTTCACATGGTTTGGGACACGTTCTCAGTAGCAAAAGAAGTTAGGCCATGTACACAAGCACTTTTCATTTATTATTGTCCAATTAAAAAGAGAATGTCACATGGCAGTGAAAAAGTCAGTGCAGGATTGGGTGATTATCCAAAAGCATACGTACAAGGAAGTACATTTTGGGCACTAATTTGCAAACAATCTCTTTCAGTAGACATGTTTTATGTGGGTGAGATTCTAATAAATACATAGAGAAACAGATAAAAAGGCAGAAGTTATTTTAGTATAAACAGACTTCATGATAGGAAGTCTTTCCTTCAAGCTCTGAAGGGCAATACTTCTATCTTCATATTATTTTCTTTTCATATTTACATCTAAATTTTTTTCAATGTGATAAAATCTATAGATTTAGTTTTGGCTGACATTATCCTTAACCATATCAAAATAAAATTAATTCCTTTATCAAATGACAAAAAGACTGATAATTAACATGTATATTTATATTTCCTTTGCTTTCTTATGAATCTTAAAGTAATTAATATTGATATGAAATAATCAAAATTAGTATACAACTTTTAGTTGTTATTTAGGCAATCACTATTCCTGAACATACCGATCTACCTAATTTGGTTATCTTTGAAGCTATTTTTGAGCCAAACAAATCTAAGCAAAAGAAGAGGCTAACAAATCTATCACTTGAATTGGATATAACCACTACCAATGAACATTCTATTGTTCTGGAGACAATCCTGTGTTTCTTTTCAGTCATATTTATTGTCGATGCTGCTGCTAATCCTTGCTTAAGGAGACAGTGTTATGAAATATATAAATTCCATAAATGCAACTACAAGTGCCAGAAAAAACGAAGTAATGAAAGAAAGTAAGTTTGGGGTATGTGGCCCATTTCCATTTGTAACCACCTCAAAATTTAGAAGACACAGCTGCCAGGCCAACAGTAATAAATATCATGGCCTACTCTACAAATAATGTGGATGATATGGCGCCATATGAGTTGATTGCTGGGATCCAATCAGAATCTCTTAATTAATGTGAGAAAGTTTTTGCTTGGGTGATGTGTACAGCATTGTTTTTCAAGTGGAGCTTAGTTGAGGCTTGAGGGCTGGCATATAGAGCGAATGTAAAATTCCATTCCAAGGTATTCAATTATTTGAGGAAAATATTCGAGCAATGTATGAGGTATAATCCTGGCTGAAAGCCTGCAATATTAAAACAAGATTACATTCTTACCTAACTAGTGTTAAATCCATAATTTCTTCTATAACCTCTCTTGGGAAACTTCTAATTTTATGATATGTAGTTCAAAAAAATAAATAATATTTAGCTTCAAAATAGATTTAACATAAATCTAATGGACTCACTAAAAGTTTCCTCTGGGACTTCTAAATGATAACGTTGTTTTGTCTCATTTCCACATCATATATTACAGGAATATAAAAATATTAAGGTTTACAAAGTACTTTTTCATTTGCTTTTCACATGACTGTGTGATCTGTAGGAGTTGAGAAAACTAATTGTGGCTGAAATATTATAATATTTATTCAGATAAATATTAACTTAATAAATTTTATAATTAAACCCCGATATTTTCCAAAATATCAATATTATATTTTATGGTAGCTTGCACAAAAGTAATTTTAAAAGACTTTATGAAAACAAATCCAGATACTTGCCATAAAGATATAACACTTTAAAGGGAGTTAGATATTTATTTTATTCTTCCTCTTAAGTTAACTCTTGATGCCTTTCTGTGCACATTGAAGTCCAGAATGGAGTGTAGAGAGATCTGAAATTTTCTCTTTCATTTTGTTCATAAAAAGTGAAATAATAGTTTACCATCATTTTATTTTACAGAATGTTTATATGAGGAAAAAGACCCTAAACTGCCTTAATTTAGAACTTACCTGTATATGCATATTAGAACACTCATAAAAATGTTTTGAATCTCAAGAAATTTGGACACAAATGCAGTCAAACTTTTGATTTTTAATTTTTTAAGATAAAGAGTAAACATTTCCACAAGAAAGTTGTATAAATTACATTTCTGAAAGTTCGGTACAAGTTTATGTACTAGTAATTGAACAAACCAGGTGAAATTAAGCAGGTAAGAAGATCAAATAGTCTTACATGAAAAACAAACAGAATAAAAAAACCTAGATTTTTCTGTTGCCTCTATCTGAATGCTTTAAAAACATTTCCTAAGAGTTAATATACGACAGATATAAAAAGCCTTTGTACAGGTCTCATTAGTTTTCCTACTAAAGCTATAGCACATTCACTCAGTTTCAAAGAAGGACTAGGTTCCATTACTGCACAATTCACAATGTATATTTTCGAATATGCCAATGACCTACAAGTATTCTATATTCCAATAAAATTACCATATTAGTAAATTTTTTACCTCAAAGTAAAATTACTTGTAATTTCATTTTGAAAATATTCTCTTAATAATCTCAAAATAAACAATAACATGAATAGTTTAAGCACAGGATTCATATTTATTATCACAATTTGTTTACTATTTTAGGTACTTTCAGAGCTTTCCTGTTCATTTTACATTCCCTGCCAATTTTGACATTTATAATGTGAATTCAAGGTCTATACAAAAAAATGCAAAGTTAGGAAACATTTTTAAGTGAAATCAGGAGAAAATTTTATGTCTTTGTTCTATCAAAGTGTTAATTTTTTTATTTTTTATTTTATTTATTTATTTATTTATTTATTTATTTGAGATAGAGTCTTGCTCAGTTGCCCAGGCTGGAGTGCAGTGGCACAATCTCAGCTCACTGCAAGCTCCGCCACCCAGGTTCACGCCATTCTCCTGACTCAGCCTCCCGAGTAGCTGGGACTACAGGCACCCGCCACCACTCCTGGCTAACTTTTTGTATTTTTAGTAGAGACGGGGTTTCACCGAGTTAGCCAGGATGGTCTCGATCTCCTGACCTCATGATCCACCCGCCTCAGCCTCCCAAAGTGCTGGGATTACAGGCGTGAGCCACTATGCCCGGCCCAAAGCGTTAATTTTTAAAGGATCAAAAAATAGATGAGGAAAAAGTTAATAATTTCTGTGTAGCAATAAGTATAAAAAATGCAAAGAGATACAATGCATACTGGTTCAACAAATATGTAATTAACAAAGGATTACTCTCCAGAACATATGAAAACCTCCCACAAATTAGTAAGAAAAAGATAAATAACTCAGCATACTAATTGGCAATATGCACAAATGGGCATTTTGATGAATAGCTCTTAATTCTGTAAAAGGAGTTTAACCTCTTTTGTAATCAGGGAAATTCCAATTAAAGCCACAATGAGATACCATTTTACACCCACCAGATTGGCAAAAATTAACAAGTCCCAAAACATGAAGTTTTGGCAAGGATGTAGAATAACGGGAACTCATACAAACCAGATAGACTCTACACTAGTGGGAATATTTTTAAAAGCAATTTGGCATTATCTAATGAAGCTGAGAATGTGAAGAACCAACAAGTCAGAAATCTCCTGAGAGAATATTCCATAGAAACATTGACCTATGTTTGCCAGTAGTTACATAACAAATATTGAATGCTTATAACAGTGGCACTGTGAATACTGGCAAAACAAATGAGACAAATGAACGAACAAAAGTACCAAAAAAAGAATCATAATAATTATAGGGAGAAAAATAAATTAACATATTGTGTTACGTTCTCATAATACAAAACTTTTCTGTAGTAAAAAAGGATGAACTGTAGCTACCAGAGAAGTTATATAAATTAAATCTGAAAATCCTTGTGTTAGTTAATATAAAAGCAAGTTGCAAAAGGAGTAAAGAAATGAAGACCAAAAATTTCAGTTTTATTACCAATGTATAACTTGGGAAAGAGACAAACAGCAGAAAAGAGAAGATGAATTTGAGGAGAAACTCAGAAATATTGCTGATGTTTTAGTTACCAGGGCGGTTGACGAGCATTAGAGTATTTGTTGTAATTTTTAACAGCTTACACATATAAATATTGACATTCATTTATGTTTTTAGAACTTAATAAAAATTGAGACTACCTTTAAATAGGTGTTCTAATAGTTTCTCGACACACTGTAATGATTTATCTTGACCGATCCCCATGTTGGTACACTTTGGTGGGAGATCACCTACTATAAAAGAGTAAAAGGAGGCTTCATTATTAGCAATAATAAAACAGAGGTCACATTTTTAATTTCAGTGTCTTTTCTCTATCACCTGAGCATATCAGTTTGGATTCAGTCTGGAAAGCAGAAGCCATTCTGTGTATTTTGAGTAGGAAGAGATATAATACAGTGAAGTAAAGGCACTCACAACTGTTGGAAGTACTGGGGAAGTGAAGGCGATCTGTCACCAAAGATCATATTTACGGGTAGCTACAAAGTGGATGATTCTCAAGAATATTCTCAGAAAGCATTGGCAGAGGCCCAGAAAGAATCAAACATGAATATTACCGGGCTACACTAGCAAACATTTTGTACATTCTGCGATGATTCTCAAGTTTTCCAGATGGTTCTGATGCAGGATATTTGAAGTTAAATCTTAAAAAACTCTGTGGTAGATTATTGTAACCACAGAACCAGCCTAATCTGACTCAACTTTGTGTAATAAAATGATGAGTTTTCAGTTGCCATGGATTCCCTAGATTGCAAGTTATGCAATCTGATCATGTTCAGATTATCTAAGCCTGCAAGCATGGGTGGAACCTAAGTGCTCAGACCAAGAAATGGGGGACTGAATTAATAAGTGGACACTTCATGTCATGATATATGATCCAATCAGATCAAGTCCTGGCATCATTTCATGGCACAATCCAGTCCGATCATGCCTCAGAGCATTTCTCATTGCAAGATCCAATCAGATCATTACCCTCTGCCTATAAAATTTGCCCCAGCCCCCAGCTCTGGGAGACACATTACTGTTGGCTCTTGTCTCCTTGCCAATCAACTTGCAATAAAGCTTTTATTTTCTCAAAAGCTGGTGCCATGGTATTGATTTCTATGCTCATCAGGCAGTGAGCCCATTGCTTGCCTGGTAACATGAATATTTGATTATCCTCTTGATCCCTTCTTAGATATAAAACAATAATCACATAAATATTAATGCATTGCCTTCAACAGTAGCACTCATTAGGAGTCTCTCAGTGGAAACAAATGTTTGTGGTCAGCTGACAATGCCTCAATTATAAGCAGCTGCCTTTATATAAAGTCTCCCATTATTCTAACCATCCCCCACTATGGTTGACAATCAAAGATTAAGCAGAATTATTTCTGCTCCCTGACTTAACAGATTTTCCACAGAACGGCCCTAGCCTACACCCCTCTAGGCCTATATGCAACTCAATTTAGCTACTGGATTTAAGAATTGTTCAAACACATGTCCATAAATAATTTAAGCTATTAAGAAAACAAAATGTTAAGACTTGGCTCTGGAGACCCAATATTTATTGCTGTGTGGTGACTTGCCCAGATACTCTGGTTCTAATTATTACCTTTTAGGAATACAGAAACTTGCTAACTTGAGATTTTAGAACAAGCTGCACATAAAGCCATACTGAAGGCACACGGACTAACGTGTCTGTGAATCTACAGAATATCCATGTGATTCCCAGGCTAACAGTATCTTTCTTATATTGAAGAATGCCAGTCACATTTCAGTTAATTTACCCTTCTACCTCATTAAGTAATAGCTTTAGCTCAATTAATTGATTAACATATTCCACTTATTAAAAAATAAACTGTTAAGATTCATCGTAACAAATAGATGGAGAGAATTCTGTGGGACACTGACACCTAATTTTTCTCTAAGCCTATCAACATAGTTAATTTTTTCTAGCTTGAATTCTTATAAAAATGTGAGGAGAGGAATATGAATATTTACGTGTTTTTGCTTATCAAAATAAAGTTTACTAATTTCTAAAAAAGCTGTGTTCAACTTATATTTCAAAAGATGTTTGTTATTTAATTGATCCACATAAAACAGACCCTCTTAATAACCCTAGCTTACAAATGGTCTTGAACTTTCTTAAGTTCTCATAGCTTTTAAGGAGCAGAGCTTTCTATTTTCACCTCTAGACTTACAACAGAATACCTGGGATGCTTCGTCAGAGATAACTTCTCTGCCATCTCTCTCCCATT
Source organism: Nomascus leucogenys (assembly GCF_006542625.1). Taxonomy (NCBI): domain Eukaryota; kingdom Metazoa; phylum Chordata; class Mammalia; order Primates; family Hylobatidae; genus Nomascus; species Nomascus leucogenys. The sequence goes on from NW_022096263.1 coordinate 22,667, forward strand.
TATCCCTGCCCCACTCCGGGGATATGAGCAGTCTCTCTGTCCAGGAAAGCTTCTCAAATCAAGATATCTTTGCTTAGAAATAATATAGTGATACCCCTATAATGCAGCTGTGTAAAATCCCAAGCCAGACCCAGAAACTTCTGTTTTCCACAGTCCTGTGCAAATTCACGCCCACCGTCTTAATTTTGGCAGCTTAAAAACGGAACCATGCATCTGATGATTTCTTACTTGGATGGGATTCTTTCCTGTACTCCCTTCCCTGGTATGACCTCTAAGATCCATGCCCTAACCTGTAAACCTTGACCGCACATCACCCCTTACTCTCTCTGCCCCTGTGAACACACACTCCAACCTCCCTAAACTCTGCCCTCGAACATTCCTTTGTCTATTTCTTGGCTGGCCACCAGTTTGGTCTGACCTCCAGGGCTGAGTTTCTTGGCTTGATTTGCCTGGTGGTTGTATTAAATCTACTATTGATATGGCAGAGAGCAGTATTCTGAGAAATTTCATTTACTGTTTGACACCTAACACATTGACATTACTTTTTAGAGCATACATTTTGCGTGCTTCTGAAGAGGCAGTGTGGCTGACTGATTAAACACAGAGAAAGAACCTCGAGTTAGACTGTCAAAGTTCAAACTCCAACTCTTTTGCTTTCTAGCTGTGTATCCTTGAGCAAGCTTCTTTATCTCTCTATATAGCCGTTTCTTCATCTGTGAAAATAAAATGGTAGAAATCACACAATTGTTAAGCTGATTAACAGTAGTTAATATATATAAAACATTTAGAACTCTTGTTGGCCCAGGACAAGTGCTAAATATTTTAATATGATTCAAAACACTAGGTTGGTGCACTGATTTCGCCACATATTTTATTCATTACTTACAATTGCAATATATTCTTTTGCAGATGATATCAAGTATGTTTCTTCATAGCAATAACTAAATTCAGTTATCCCAAGAAATACCCATATACATTCTCTGGCAAGTGAACACATATAATGTGTGACTTATGGAGAATTTTAGAAGACTTTAACATGTCTACTTTGGACACAGAGACAAAAGCTGCATAATAGCAACAACTTAAGGTTGTGTTTTCTACAAAGAAAGAAGTGCACAGAGTAGCACTTTGCCTTTGGCAGGGGTGAGGAAATCAGGCTACTTCAGGTGTTCAAGATGAGAAATGGCTGGAGATGGGAGAGGTTTCCATGATAGTCTAGATTTAATCTTATGTAAAGGAAAAGGGAAGTAGGATCGTACTATGCATAATTATGCATAGTCCTATAATTGAGCCTGGTTTGCATTGTAGGAATATTTATCAGACAGCAGTGTGAAGATAGCCAGTGTCCTTGGGACCATGTAAGAGGCAATGGTGGCCAGAAATCTGGCAGGGTAGGAGACTGAGAGGAGCAATAATAAAGAAGTGCAATCCATATACTTAGTGACTGCTTGAATGGAGAAAAGGAGAAGGCTAATACCAGAAGTTTCACAAGGGTTACTAAATACCTTTTATTGCCTTTTATTATAATGGATAATGTAGGAGAAAAAAGTCAGTTTTACTGCAAAGTAGTTGATTATAGATTTAGACACACTGAGTAGGAATTGGTTGTGATAGTCCTTGTTTTAGAAATCCAAGCGTTTTTAAACTATTCTTGTACTAAGCCAAAAATTATTAGATGGCAAAGCAGAGAGAGCTGATTGCACTTATAGAAGGGGTTCTGGGCAGTATTGAAGTGCCAGTCCAGAGCTGGAGTTTGGGAATTTGCAGTGTCATCAATTGTCACCATTTTCTGATGTTCTAAGCCAGTCCTGAGTAGCCTGGGTCTTGGAACAAAGAGGTGGAATAGTTGGCTTTACCCAACCATAGAGGATTTAAAAACAGGTTAGTCAGACACACAGAGGGAAAGCAGTCAGGATTAGTGGTGGCAGCGTCATTATAGTATAAAGTCGTAAGATGTAGCCAAGAGGCACATAGTAGGAAGCAAGGCTGAAAGAGGATTGGCAGTTTATTCTGTGAATCTGGGGGGAACAGAAACCAGCATCTAGTTAAGCGCAAGAAGGGGATGTAATGAAAGTAAGAATGTGGAAGAAGAAGATGTATTCCAATATTGGTATGTTGCGGGTTAAGATTTTAGAAGTGGAGCAGTTCCAGATTTTAGGTGATACGCAGGCCCACAGAATAACCATAAGGATGCATCATTACAGTGAAGAGGAAGAGAAGGTCCTTGTCACTGAAGAGTAAATAGCTCTGCAGGGCTACTGCTCTGAGCTGTGCTCTAGAAGATTTGCTGGAAGAAGAAAACTGAACTGCTGAAGGCTGAGATACTTTGTAGCTGTTTGAAGACCTGAGAGGGAAAGGGGACTACATAACATATGGGCAGTTTCTGTGTGGGCCTTAGAGGCAGCAGATAAGGAGTAAGCCAGGCCTAGACCAATCAGGCATTCTTTTAATACACAAGCTATAGCAGATAGCTAAGTTGAGACCTAGCAGGTGTGTAGGAAGAGAGACATACAGACTCCTAGATACATTGAAAAAATGCCAGCTAGCTATTTAGGTCTAAACGAATCACTGGAATTGTCATCTAATCCAGATCACAACTGAAAATAAAGGAGGTAGATAAGGCCACGTCAGATTGAGGCAAACAAAAAGGCCTTGAGCTGGTATTTGCAGAGATCACAGTTGCATAGACAGCTTTTTGCAACCACTGGTGGCCTTTGATGGTGTTGCATGGCTTTTCTACAGCAGTTTCCTTCTCCAGCACTTTTGTTGTGACAAAGGCACATGGGGTCAGGAGAGAAATTCTATTCCACCTGAGCCCCAAAGAATTCACTATTTCAGTTCCAAATTCTTTGAGATTTTCTTAGCAAACAGCACTATAGCTATCAGATCTACTTGGAATCAAAGCCTAAATATAGAATTGATCGTCTGATTCTGATAATTATTTCCTCACACTAATTATGGCATCCCAGCAACGTGATGACTGACCAGAAGACTGCCATAAAAGCACGATCAATGTAGTCACTGGGTGTCAAAGATGCTGGACAACTCTTCCAAGGAAGCTGTGCCAGGGGATGTGGGGCTTAGGAACAATCTAGGAGGAGTCACTGCCAGGGTCCCTGAAAGAGCAAGGAAATTAGTTGAGGAGGTAGCGTGCTATGGGCAGTATGATGGTACCTATGTCATTGTGTCCATGAGAAGATGGACTCAGTGTATCTGAAAATGATGCTTTGATAGTGTGTTGTAATGCATCTTCCTTTTCCACAGTGTTTCAGGTCATCTTTTAGAGATAAAGAGTTCCAGTCCTCATTATCTATTGGTGATATTGGTGATAATTGATCGTATACCTTTTAATAAGAAATAACAGCATTATCTTTCTTATCTTTTAAAGTCTTTCTGTTGGGAAAAATAAAATCTCAGCTTTCCTTCAATTTCTGAAAATTTTCCTCAAACAATCCACTAGCTTTTGATGATGCATTTGATGATTCTAAATGCATGATTTAAAGTTTCTAGTATTATTTTGAGGCTATTTCACATATTGGTTAAAAGCAAGGGCTCTGGTCTCAGATTGTCTGGAATTAAAAATCTCAGCTGTATCACTTCTAGTTACACAATGGGTAACTGACTTGGACTTATTTGGGTTTCAGCTTCCTCCGAAATAGAGTTTGTAATAATATCTAATATGGAGGATTATTGTGAGGACCAAATGTAAAACATTAAGAATAGTACTTGATAATGGTAAACAGTCAACAAATGTTACCTGTTACCATTTAGAAAGATATTTCTATATATGAAACATATGCATTATCACAAAACTGATTTTCAAGTGGCCATGCTTTCTATTCACTAATTGCTACTATTTTACATCAGATTAAATGGAGTGCTAACATTATATCAATAAATTTATTATTATAGAAATTCTCTCAATTTGTGATTTTAAAATTTTTACAACTACTGTTTATCTAAATTCTCCATTTATATTTTCTTAAAAAAATTAAGATTTGAAGCTAAATCTCTTTGAAACAGATTAGGCAGGAAGTTGGAATTAACTTTAAATAGGGTGAATATACTTCTCAATCTTCATAAACCAAGATTTTCTCTGCCCTTTATTAAAAACCGCAGGAAAACATTTCTCCTTAACGGTATCAGAGCTTTTGGCCAGCAAAGGGCTCAATGATTATTGTGAAAACAAAAGACTCAAGAAAAACTGTTGAAATCCAGAGCAAAGTTTAATGTCTGGTAGTTACACACAAATAAATATCTCTGCTTATTCATAAATCCTCTCACAGAAATGGGAAGATTAATTTTTATGAGTTAGAAATAAATTTGAGGGCATTTTTTGAAAGATTGAAAAGGGATTTCCAGATCCCAGTGTAATTTCAGGAGATAACTATTAAGAGGGTGCATGAAGGCAAAAGCATCAAAGAAATTGATGTTATGCAAAGCAACAACTAGATAAGACAATCCCAAGGGATAGATTTGTAAATAAGACACTAAAGCCAACAAACTTAGCCCATCTGACAGAAACGCATTCTGGAGTTACGCGATCATTAGGATTATTAGCCATTACATTTATTATAAATCAATTTATTTTTATAAAAAGTTTTTGTTTCAGATTATAACTTCCTTTACTAATAGACATTCTTGCTCTATCATCACTGGGTGCAAAATTATAAATTTTGCAAATTTGTATTGTCAAAGAAAGTAGGGATGTGGCTATAGGCAGGACAGTGATGCTTGTTAATTCATTCAACCAACACTTATTAAACACCTAAAACATACCAGATATGCTCCTGGCACATTATTGGTGTGCATATATTTAAATTTTTAATAGACACATGGAGAAGACAAAGATGATAAAATGACTTATACATTTTTACAATAGCAAAGACTTAGAACCAACCCAAATGTCCAACAATGATAGACTGGATTTAAAAAATGTGGCACATATACACCATGGAATACTATGCAGCCATAAAAAATGATGAGTTCATGTCCTTTGTAGGGACATGGATGAAACTGGAAACCATCATTCTCAGCAAACCATCGCAAGGACAAAAACCAAACACCGCATGTTCTCACTCATGGGTGGGAATTGAACAATGAGAACACATGGACACAGGAAGGGGAACATCACACTCTGGGGACTGTTGTGGGGTGGGGGGAGAGGGGAGGGACAGCGTTAGGAGATATACCTAATGCTAAATGACGAGTTAATGGGTGCAGCAAACCAACATGGCACATGGATACATATGTAACAAACCTGCACATTGTGCACATGTACCCTAAAACCTAAAGTATAATAATAAAAATAAATACATAAAATAAAATAAAACAAATATGTTTTTATGTGTGTTTAGACTTTGGTCTAAAATTCTCTTTTTTTGGTTGTGTCTCTGCCAGGCTTTGGTATCAGGATCATGCTGGCCTCATAAAATGAGTTCGGGAGGATTCCCTGTTTTTCTACTGATTGGAATAGTTTCAGAAGGAACGGTACCAGCTCCTCCTTGTACCTCTGGTAGAATTCGGCTGTGAATTCGTCTGGTCCTGGACTTTTTTTGGTTGGTAAGTTATTAATTATTGCCTCAATTTCGGAGCCTGTTATTGGTCTATTCAGAGATTCAACTTCTTCCTGGTTTAGTCTTGGGAGGGTGTATGTGTCGAGGAATTTATCCATTTCTTCTAGATTTCCTAGTTTATTTGCGTAGAGGTTTTATAGTGTTCTCTGATGATAGTTTGTATTTCTGTGGGATCGGTGGTGATATCGCCTTTATCATTTTTTTTATTGCATCTATTTGATTCTTCTCTCTTTTCTTCTTTATTAGTCTTGCTAGTGGTCTAACAATTTTGTTCATCTTTTCAAAAAACCAGCTCCTGGATTCATTAATTTTCTGAAGGGTTTTTGTGTCTCTATCTCCTTCAGTTCTGCTTTGATCTTAGTTATTTCTAGCCTTCTGCTAGCTTCTGAATGTGTTTGCTCTTGCTTCTCTAGTTCTTTTAATTGTGATGGTAGGGTGTCAATTTTAGATCTTTCCTGCTTTCTCTTGTGGGCATTTAGTGCTATAAATTTCCCTCTACACATTGCTTTGAATGTGTCCCAGAGATTCTGGTATGTTGTGTCTTCGTTCTCGTTGGTTTCAAAGAACATCTTTATTTCTGCCTTCATTTCATTATGTACCCAATAGTCATTCAGGATCATGGTGGATGCTCTTTTCAAGGTGCTGCTGGATTCAACTTGCTAGTATTTTTTGAGAATTTATTGCATCTGTATTCGTCAGTAATATTGGCCTATAGTTTCGTTTTTTGTTACGTTCTGGGGTTTATGATTCTCTGGGCAGCATAGGCATTGTTTCTTGGGATGCCAGTTATTGCTTCAGCTCCAGCACAGTGTGGCACGGTACAGCAGCAAATGCGTGAGGTGGATGAAACAGCTCTGCCGAAGCACAGGAGGAAATGCACAGCTTTAGCTCAGGTCCGAGGGCATTGAATGCAGCTCTGACTGGTAGGAGTTGGTGGAGCAGTTCTACTCTGCTTGGCTCCATGGTGCAATGTGTAACAGTGGCTCACAGCTTGGCTTGGGAATGTAGGGTCACCAGGAAGGGTTGTTTGGTGGCAGCTTCGCCTCAGGGATGAAATCATAATCAGATACTGCATACATATCTGAGATATCCTTCTGTGACCAATGTGCAGCAGCTTTAACCTATGAAAATTCTACGAAGGCTACACAGAAGTGTTGTGGCTTACTTCTAGATTGAGGAAAATGAGATCACTTATCAGGTAAAATGCTGTTTGTACGCACTGTTCTGTATAGACACAAGGATGTGTATGTATGTTTTCATGCATTATTCCAGAACATTACCAGTTTATCTAACATAAGACTGAAAATGTTTTTACACAATCAAATCACAATATTATTTTTATTATTAAGGTATTTCGATAGTTAAAATCCTTCAATTTAACAATAAATATATATCAACCTAATCTTAACTGTCACTGTTTTCTAAGAAGCACATAAAATATTGCTATACTTTATCTGTTGCTAATGTCTAATATATATGCGAGGTTTCATTATGTGAATATCATTTAAGCACTTACATAAACACTTCTCTACCTTTTCTAGTTATAATTCTGTACCTTTCCATAATACTGTGATAGCAGTGAAATTAGTTCAGTAGTCCCATGATGGCATTAAAAATATCTATGGAACACTCCGCGAAGTTCCTTTTTAATTAAGATTCTTTACGAATTAGATAATTGAGCATACACTCATAACATGGCCACTTTCCAAGAACTAACAATACTTATGTTAGTGAACTATGTTACCTAGTAACAAAAGTACCATAGCATTTCCATAATATTTTACTGATACATTCAAGTTGCCCTAAGTTATGATAGCCAAATATATGGCAAAAATATCCATGAATATTACATAATCACCTTTGTAAAAGTGCATTTTGCTTTCTCTCTCGAAGTTCCTTTTGTATATGTTTCTGGTTTTCTGCTTCACCCTGGAAATTGGTTCTGTGGCACAATGGGTATGACAAATGGGGAAAAATAAACAATAAAAAGGAGTTAATTAGTTATTCTAAAACTAAAAACAAAATTTCTAAAGTAAAAGAATTTTCCTAGATTGGAATTGATAACTGAATAAGCATGACAGAGGAAAGTAAGATAAATCAATTAAAATTATATGAGATGTAAAACAGTATGAAAAAAATTAAAAAGATGAACAGAGACTTAGGGGCTTGTTTGATCATCTTGATCTCAAACAGTGCAACAAATGTGTAATTATAATAGTAGAAGAAAAGAAAAATTGAGAAAAAATTATTTAAGAAACTGTTTTATATTTTCCAAGTTTGGTGATAGATATACATTTTTAGATATAATATGCTTGATGGATATCAAGTAGAAAAAAAAAGAAAATAAGCTCAAAGTTAGGTGCATTGCTGCCAAATATTTGAAAGCCAAAGATAAAGTATATATCCTGAAAGCGACAAGATAAAATCAACATGTTACATACAGGAGACAAGATTCCAATTAATGGCTAATTTCTTACCCGAATTTGTGAAGAGAAGATAGAAACAATGTCTCCCAGTGTAGAAAAGCTATATATATTTGAACTTCTGAGAATTCTGCATAATCAGATACTGCATACACAAGGATGTGTATGTATGTTTTTATGCATTACTCCAGAGCATTACGAAGAGAAGACAGAAACAATGTCTTACAGTGTTGAAAAGCTATATATATATATTTCAAATACATTTTGAACTATATATACCTATAGCTTTTCAATGCTGTAAGACGTTTCTATCTTCTAATATATATAATATGTATTTATATAAGCTACATGTATGTATATATATGTATATATACATGTAGCTTATATATATATATATATATATATATATATATATATACACGTATATATATGCACACACACACAAATTAACAACCCAGAATTCTATACTCAGCAAAACATCTTTCAATAATGAAGGGGAAATATAAATATTGTCAGATAAAAGAATTAAGGGTACATTATCACCAACATATTTGCACTACAAGAAATGTTAAGGGAATTTCTGTAGGCTGAAAGAAAATGATAGCAAAGAAAAGATATATTCTCAAAATAGAAGAAAAAAACATCTGAATCGGTAAATATCTGGGTAGATGAAAAGGATGTTTTTCTGGCCAGGCGCGGTGGCTCACACCTGTAATCCCAGCACTTTGGGAGGCCAAGGCGGGTGGATCATGAGGTCAGGAGTTTGAGACCAGCCTGGCCAACATGGTGAAACCCCATCTCTACTAAAGATACAAAAAATTAGCTGGACGTGGTGGCATGTGCCCGTAATCCCAGCTACTCGGGAGGCTGAGGCAGGAGAATCACTTGAACCCAGGATGTGAAGGTTGCTGTGAGCCGAGATCTTGCCATTGCACTCCAGCCTAAGAGACAGAGCAAAACTCCATCAAAAAAAAAAAAAGAAGAAGAAGAAGAAGAAAAGAAAAAAGAAAAAAGAACCAAGTTAAGACAGAGAAGAAAGCAGAAAACATAGGAAACCACCCACAACATAACCATATCAGTAGTTACATTAATTGTTAATGAATTAATCCAAGTAAAATTCGTATTTTCAGAATTGAAAAACAAAACCAAGTTTTATGCTATCTAAAAATAGTATGTTTTATTTTACAGAAAAATGTAGGTTGAAAGTAAGTGAATAGAAAAATATTTTTAGTGCAAGCTTTAAGCATAAGAATATCAGAGTAGTTCCATTTTAAACAAACATTTCAAGAAATTAGTTATTACCAAAAATAAAAAGGGAAATTTCACAATGATAAGATATCAACTCACTCATCAGGAAGGCATAGCACCATGGACATCTATGAATTCAATATATCAGAGCTTTCAGTGGCATGAAGGAAAAGTGGACAGAATTAAAAGTAGAGATAGTTTGATAATTATAATTAAAGACATTAGTACCTCTTTCTCAACAATGGATAAAACAACTAAAGAAATATCACCAACATTTTAAAGGTCTAAATGATACATTAAATATCCTCAACTATTTTGATTTCATTGATGTGTATAGAGTACCTCAGTCAACAAGGGCAGAGTATATATTATTCCAAGGTGCAAGTAACGGACTTATCAGGGTAGACTCTATATAGAGACATAAAGTTTCAATAAATTTTAAGACATTGAAATTTTACAGAGTATTTTACTGATACTAATAATATTTAAACATGATGGGATTGAATCGAAAATAAATAAAACAATACAACCAGAAAAGTCTCACATATTTGAACATTAAACAACACCCTTTTAATTAACACATTTATCAAAAAAGAAATCATGAGGGGAATTCAAAATGAGTATTAATAGAAACATGACATAAAATTTGTGAGATACAGCTAGTAAAGCATTTAGATGAATTAACAGCTCTATAATTCTTTTGTATATATACATAATTTAAATATTAAATATTATTTTATACATCAACTTATTTGATATATAAACACTCTTACGATACTATAGAAGTAGAATTGCTGAAAACAAATAATTGAATCTTCCCCATTAACAGCTTAGGAAAACAGAAGAAATCAAACCAAAAGGCATAGGAAAGAATACTAAAAGAATACATAAATAAAAAAGAAAATGGAAAAATAACTTAAGAAATTAACAAAGTAAAAAGTGAATTATATGAAAAGGTTGACAAAACTATCTCTTGCAAACTTGATCAAGAAAAATATGATGAGAAGACACATTGCCAATATCAGGCATGTAAGAGAAGAAATAGAAATTCTTTGTTTTGTTGTTTCAACTTTTATTTTAGATTTGGGGGTACATGTGAAGGTTTGTTATATAGGTAAACTTGTTTCATGGAGGTTTGTTGTACAGATTATGTCAAAACCCAGGTATTAAGGCTCGTATCCAATAGTTATTTTTTTCTGCTTCTCTCTCTCCTACCACCCTCCAAGTTCTAAAAGAGTATCATTAACAATTTTATGCTGATGAATGTGGCAACTTAGATTAAATGAAAAATTCATTCCGCAACTATTGCTGCTAAAGTTAGCTTCATCCAGGTGTGCCATCATCACCAACACCTTGTCTCAGCTTGCTTCCTGCCTCAGGGCTTTTTGGATGCTTTCGTTCCCATACTTCTGCAAACTTGAAAGTGCAAGTGTCTTAATATCCCATAGGACAACTCTCGACCAATGCAAGATGAAGAGAAGGTTCAATAGATAAATATTCTCTTTTCTGTGATTTTCAGGTTCACAACTCTGCAGTCAAATTCTCTGATACTTCAAAGGAGCTCAGTGGAATCAAGTCCCAATTATTCACAGCTCATAACATACTCTCCTCCTGGCTTCGTTTCCTTCTCTCACTCTTCCCAGTCCTCTATTCCATTTCCTGGCATTTCAGACAATCCATAAGCAAGTTCTCAGGCTCAGGTTTCTGGAAAAAAAATATAACATCAGTGGGACAAGAAAATTTGAGAAATATCTGGAAAACAGCAGCTGGGATTGGAAATGACAGAAAATGAACAGAGAAATCATTTGCCCATGATGTCCAAGTAACTGGCTCATACCAAGAAAAGTGTAACTCTCCAACTCACTTTCCATGTTCATCACAACTCAGGTATAGTTCTGATCTTCATCTCCACTCAAGAACACAGAGTACTCTCTCTGGAACAATGGCAGGTGTCAATTCACAAGAATAAGGCGAGCTTATCATTTCCATTCACACTTTATTAGTGTAAAGCTAGCTTGCCATATGGCTACAATTGAGTTCAACTGCGTGAACACTATAATGCTCTGGCAGGAAAGGATTACACATATTTATGAAAAACGATAAAGACAGTCATTTTAATAAAACCCAAGGAAAAAAGATAGTGAAACAGTAGCAATATTTAACTAGATGTTTGGGCACAAGGTTACTTGTAAATATAATACATTCTGGAAGCATATGAGAAATTTTAATGAACTTTAAATTAAGATGCCTGAATTCCAAAAGTAAAGCATCTTTCCCTTATATTACTATTTTACTGTGTTGGAAGTAAATTATAATCAAGTTATTTGTACCAGAAAAATAGATTTGGTACTGTAATTTTTTCTTATTTTTTTAATAGTCCAGATTTTTATCACATAATTGTTCTTATCCGTATTTTACTTTCCTAAACTCATAATCTTCAGAGAGTAAATGTTATCATAGAAGATATATTTTTATATAAATTAATCTAAACTTTTAAACAAATACAATATTTGCAAACTCCATAAATATTAGTTGAAATGCTGAAAAAACTTGGGATTTAAAATTGTTATTTATTTCACTGATGTTGCTTGCGGCCTATAACTTTTTTGTATAAATTTATGAGGTACAAGTATAATTTTAATTTATGGATTATTGCATAGTGGTAAAATCAGGGCTTTAATGCATCCATTACCTGAATAACATACATTGTACCCCTTAGGTAATTTCTCAACATTCGCTCTCCTCTCCCTCCACCCTTCCTAGTCTCCATTTAACACCTATGTAGGATTTATACATTCTTATAAATTAACTGGGTTTCTGAGTAGGTCTGATATGAGTTCACTTTATAAAGGAATATCTTTGATGTTTCAGTAACTATTTTCATCCCCAAATTTATCGTATTCAATTGGAAACCCCACATCGAATAATGCAAGAAGTTCATTAGCCCAGATCGACCTGAAAATGTCAACATACCCTCATTGTATGAGATTAATTTTGTGCTATACATCCAGCAGTGATTTTAGCCAAACTATTATGGAATTATAGAAGTCATTAGACTGTTTGAAGACATGCAATTTCATGTTCTCAGCTTACTCCTTAAAGTAGTAACTGTGCGGAAGTCAAATTGAGGCAGCTTCAAACACATAAAATGATCTGCAGTATTCAATTAGTTGTTTCTTCTCGTTTTAATGGTCTTATATTTCAACTAAGAAAACTGAAAATCTGTGTAAAAATAGTCTAAAGTTTATGGCTGCCATAAGAGAATGTGAACTGAGGCAAGCAACATATTTTCATTGAATCATTCCCAGAGGCTTAAGGGAACATAATACATGTTAAAGATAGGTAGAAGTGAATGCTATAGCACAGACTCAGAGCTTCTTTTGAGCCAGCTTAGGAGGATAATACATGTCACTGCAAACCATTCATTTGAGCATTGCACTTAATTACACTCCTCAGGGTAAAAGTGCGCATACTCTCATAATGCTTACTATAGCGTAGTATTCCAAGCACACATTTTTATGTAATGGATTCAAAATGCCTTGCAGACACTGCATAACTATTACTGTCTTTCTTACAATGGTGGGCTGGTCTGAATTTAATGATAGCTACTGTTGGACTCGCCTGTGCTGAGCTAATAATTTAAGTTGAGCTTGTTGAATCTTATTTTTTTGTTTTATGACCAAAGTCTATTTTTAATTTGCATATATGTGTGCCATCTGCTTTCACGACAAAAAGGAGGTATCTCAGGAAAGGTTCTAAGGCCAAGCTGCAGTGTTGAAAGGTTTATAAATCTATTTTGATTCACATAAACATTACCTCTTTACACAAAATCTGGCATCAATAACAATGATTTATTATTTTTTTATTTCTAACACGAAGGAATGGAAAAGTTAGCAATCATATTTTATTTTTCTTGCTTGCGGTGCAGTCCTACTTGTCATCATGTTTTTCTAAGTTTAAGCCCTAGTTCAGAGGGAATGTGGCTGGCTAATGTAGGTGTTTTAACTGAAGATGGTACTTCTAACTCCATCAACATAGAGAAGCTAAGCAAAAATCAGTAGAGAAGACCACCAGCTATGTATCCATGGTGTGTCTCTCCCATCACTCACCTCCAGGACTGCCTCCATTTTTTTTTACTTGTTTAAAAACAAGAGTTCCTCGGAAGTGTGCTGGTAGCCTGGACAGAATTATGAACAATACTCCTTCAAATGTAGAGTATGTTCTTTTTTGCCACTCTCCATTTCCACCTGTCGCCTAGAATAGGATGGAGATGGATGTAAATAGAAAATAAATTTTGTTACGGGAGTCCTCAATTGTCTTAGCGGTATGTATTCCAAGACCCCTGGTGGATGATTGAAGTCACCAAAATTACCAAATCCTATATACACTATTTTTTCTTCTATACATACATACCTAAGGTAAAGTTTATTTGTAAATTAAGCACAGTAAGAGAGTAACAACAATAATAATAAAACATAACAATTACAACAATATGCAGTGTCACTACTCTTGACCTTTGGAGCTATCGTTACATAAAATAAGGGTGACTTGAACACAAGGTTGTGATACTGCAACAGTCAAACTGATAACTGAAAGAGGCTACTTAGCAACAGGCTAGGAGTGTCTGCAGCATGGATCTGCTGAACACAGAGATGATTTGCGTCCAGAGCAAGATGGAGAGGGATAGCACACAATTTCATCTTGGTACTCAGAATGACACATAATTTAAAACTTATTAATTATTTCTGGAATTTTCTATTTAATGTTTTTGAAGTATAGTTGATCCTGGATAACTGAAAGGACAGAAAGTTAAATTGCAGATAAGAAGTGCTACTGTGGCTGGGCATGGTGGCTTACACCTGAATCCCAGCACTTTGGGAGGCCGAGGCAGGTGGATTACCTGAGGTCAGGAGTTCAAGACTAGCATGGCCAACATGGCAAAATCCCATCTCTACTAAAAATACAAAAATTAGCTGACCATGATGGCAGGTGCCTGTAATCCCAGCTATTTGGAAGGCTGAGGCAGAAGAATCTCTTGAACCTGGAAGACAGAGGTTACAGTGAGTCGACATCACGCCACTGCATTCCAGCCTAAGCAACAGAGCAAGACTCTGTCTCAGAAAAAAAAAAAAAAAGCTACTGTATTTTTTGCAAGGCTAAGAGATAATGTTATTTGAAATAATTACAGATGCTTTCAATGATCCTCTAGAAGGATCTGGATTTAATAAAATAAGACTCTAAATCTGGGCTTTGTAAACATATTTGTCTGTTAATTTGTTTGTTCCAGTACTGCTGTTTAATGCAACATATATTGGTCAACTTAGTACATCATTCTAAGATACACTAGAAGTTTGATTTTGTTTTCTACCAAACTTCAATGAAATGAAATCATGCATGTATTTTTCATAGCTTACTTTTGCAAATATATTTTAGTAATGTAGAGTTCAATAAAATTCCAGAGCTAAATGTCTTGTGAAGAAACTACAGAAATTAATTGAGTGAAGTTTATAATTTACAGATCTATTAGTTACACTGAAAATTATTCAATAAAAAAGAAACTGCCATTAAGTCAGTCATAGTAGTGGGGAACATGTAACATCACCCTAACTATGATGTTCACTATATTAATTTTCTTCCGTTCATTTGTATGAGTTTATTCAGTATCTTCTGGTATTAGTTCATCAACCATTTTTTAAAAATAAAATGCCATAGAAAGGTTAGAGATGGATTGTCATTTTTTTGCAAGAAATTCACCTTGGAACATAGAGGCACCTCTATTTTTATCTCAGTTTTTTTAGAGGGAGGAGGAAAAAATAAAATGTAAATATAGCATTTGTGCAGCCTACAAGATACTGAATGTATCATAAGAAAACAACAGCATTCTTACACTAGTACTAGTCAATTACTGTTATTTCACAATGTTGTTCATCAGTGTAATAGAACAATGAGAAAAGGAAATACACATCCAGCTTAGATAACAGAAAAAAGAAAAACTCTAGTCAGATGAGGCAAAATTAAATATACTTCCAGATATGGTTTGATTTGGCTGTGTCCCCACCGAAATCTCATCTTGAATTGTAGCTCTCATAATCCACACATGTTGTAGGAAGGACCCAGTAGGAGGTAATTGAATCATGGGGAGGTTTTTCCCATGTTGTTCTTGTGATAGTGATTAAGTCTCATGAGATCTGATGATTTTATAAAGGGAAGTTCCCTTGCACATGCTCTCTTGCCTGCCACCATGTAAGATGTGCCTTTGCACCTCCTTCATTTTCTGCCATGATTGAGGCCATCTCAGCCATGTGAAACTGTGAGTCCATTAAACCTCTTTTTCTTTATAAATTTCCCATTCTCAATTATGTCTTTATTAGCAGCGTGAGAACAGTCACTAACTAGGTACACTCCCTAACTAGGTACTTCATGGAACACCAGTGTCTGAGTGATTTCCAGGGACAAAGAATAAAAGAAAAGCTACCCCAGGTTAGTCAGGAAAGTATGCTATTGGCATTTTGCACTTCATAGTAGAGAGAAATAAAATCTGTGTAAATACTCTACTTAAAATGATCTATGTGCCTCTCAACTCTAAATTCAAACTATAAGTTATAGTAAAAACTATAAAATTTGCAGATTACATGTAATGATAATGCTATAAAGTATAAGAATTAGCAGAGGACATAATACCAAAAAGAGAAGATGAGCATAATGCACTATTAATTTATTTTCCTATTGGTTCTTCTAGATTAGGATTCTCACCATCTCTTTGGTGAGTAGTGAGTGGACTATATTACGTTATCATTGTACTGTTTCCATATTAGATGTACGTAAGAATTGTATATTGGAATATGTTTAGTTTTATCATATAGAGAAGAGTATATACATTTCTTATGTTTATTATATCCTCATTTCAAACCCCTTATATACACATATACATGAACTATGTGACTCAACAAATCTTGCAACTAAAAACATACATGTTCAAATCAGAAAAACTTCAGGTAAGTAATGTGCCTTTTAGAGAATATTTACATTTAAAGAATCTTATTTCCCACTGGATAGACTACATTTTACAGCTGTTGTTATGTGCATAATTACACATACACTGTATGTGCAGTGTGTTCCCGTTTCCTTAGATCTCCTATGTTTATTCCCTACTCATCCAACTCGTGAAACATCATCCAACTCATCAACTCATCCGACTCATGAAACATTGTCCCCACTTGTGCAAAAAACGTCCCCTGTCTTTCCAAGTTTGTCCAGTGGGTTTGTTTTCTCCTGACCAGTATCCATATCAGGTTCATGTATTTTGAACTTATTCTTCCCTTTCTAAATAATATATTGAAATATTTTTCTCCCTGAAGCGCCTTGAACACATTGGTGATGAATGAGGGAAAGTTTTACTAAAAATCTGGGTGACAAAGGTAGGTTATGTAAAAGCAAGGTTGATATGGTTTGGATTTATGTCCCTGCTCAAATTCTTCCTCCATGTGGAATTGGAGGAGGGGTCTGGTGGGAGGTGGTGATTATGGTGATTATTCCTTCTTGCTGTTCTCATGATAGTGAGTGAGTTCTTACAAGATCTGGTGGTTTAAAAGTGCGTGGCACATCCTCCCTCACTTTCTCTCTCCTGCCACCATGTGAAGAAGGTCCTTGCTTTCCCTTCGCCTTCCTTCATGATTGTAAGTTTCCTAAGGCCTCCCAGTCATGCTTCCCGTTAAGACTGCAGAACTGTGAGTCAATTAAATCTCTTTTCTTCATAAATTACCGAGCTTCAGGTAGTTCTTCAGAGCAGTGTGAAAACGAACTAATACAAAGAGCAAGAAAATAAAATAAAACAGGCTGCTACTTAAAATTGAATAGGCGGTGTATCAGTCCTAAGTATTTATTTTCCGTTCCTTACCACTCAATATTTTCTACAGTCTCTATTCAGCCCCTATTCTCCCAACCCTCCTTCCGTGAGCTGCAGTATATCCACATTCAGGTAGGCCTCCATTCCCTCTCTTATCTATCAGCTTCTAACCCTTAAATTCTATTCTTTGATTCTTCTTTAAAATAAAGTTCCTACTTTCCTTTTGTATATCACAACAAAAAACCCAACGAAGTCATAAAGGCACTTTGTTAACCATTAGTCTAACCACTCGTGATTTCTATCCTTTAGCGACAGAAAGAACAAGATGAGTCTTTGAGATAACAGAATTCAACTATGTTGTTCACGATATAATGCAGGAATTTTTCTCCCCAGTAAGTGTGATTAGCAGCAGAAAACGATACAGATTTATTCTCTTTATCTCTATCCCCTGAAGCTTTTTACCCTGACCACAGAAACTCTCCTAAGTTGGTTTGTGTGTTGATTTTTATTTTTCTTTCACGTTCACAAACCTGTGTGTGGGAAACTATTATCTAACACTGAAGGGATTTCTTCAATAGCTGATGAATGTATTACATTTTGATATTTTCTTCTTGATCAGTTGTCAATAAGAACCCTACTACTAAGCCGTAATTGGTTTAAAAATGGCTCATAATTCCAACCTTATGAAGTAGGTTTAATAACAAACTATATTCAGAACCACCCTATTTACCTTTCTGTTATAGTATATGCAAATGTAAAATATTTATAAATATGTAAATAAACCTTTAAATCTGATAAAGTAGTACTTATGTACCTATTCCTTTATCATGTAACTATAACATTCAGTATCAATACGGCTTCAAAGTAAATTTGCATTTTATTTACAGAATTGGATCAATTATAGCATACAGGTGAAGTATTTGGGAAATTAAAAAAAAAACATGAATAAGAGTAAGACAGATTTGAGATACAAAAGGATATAATTGAAGAGAATAAAGTCAAATGGTGTCATGGGCTGGTAGTATTTAATTAGATACATTTAGGGTGAAAGAGGCTGGGATACTCTAACAGAATAATTTTTGGTTTAAATAAAAACTTACCAATAAAAAAACGGCTTAAACAATATAGATATCCGCAGTTCACACAGGTAAGAGTCCGGGCAGGGCTAACCCACTGGCTCCTTCTCTAAAATTCTCTTCACTGCATTTTTCAATAAAGCAGCTTCATTCTCAGGCTGGTAACAGTTGCAGGCCTATGTATAATAATATTGTGCAATTGCAGTGTGCAGAAGAGAAAACTTACTCCCTTGTCGCTCTCTTAAAAAAGAAATAGCAGGCTGGGCGCAGTGGCTCACGCCTTTAATCCCAGCACTTTGGGAGGCCGAGGTGGGCGGATCATGAGGTCAAGAGATCAAGACCATCCTGGTCAACCCGGTGAAACCCCGTCTCTACTAAAATTACAAAAATTAGCCAGACGTGGTGGCACACGCCTGTAGTCCCAGCTACTTGGGAGGCTGAGGCAAGAGAATCACTTGAATCCGAGAGGCAGAGGTTGCAGTGAACCGAATCACACCACTGCACTCCAGCCTGGCGCCAGAGTGAGAATCCATCTCAAAAAAAAAAGAGAGAGAAAAGCCCCTGAAACTACAATAACAATAAAACACATTTAGCCATATCCCTAAACACTCATTCCTCACACGTCCCTTGCTAGGCAGGTCACATATCTTTCCTCCCTGAATGAACTCCTGTGACTTGGAGAATGTTATGTGTTGAATCAGTCACTGGCATGAGGCATGACGTTACTTTAAGATAAATCAAAGCATACAAATAAAGCTGGCAGGAGCTAGATTTCCCTAAAGTGCATGAATTTTCCAGAGATATAATTACAGTTGATTTCTAAACTCCATCTTATACATCAATTTTTGATCTAGCTTGCCTTCCAAGATATGCTTATTGTTGTATGTGGAATAGCATATGGCTATGTTTTATAACTCTGCACCTCTGGTAAATATAAATGTAATTTTTTTCCAAGAAATATAAGGACCCAATAAAAGTAGTGTGTGCACACTTGTGCTTACATGTGCCTGTTTACACAACTAACATGCTAATCAACTTCAATTGTGGTATCTCATTTATTTTTTATTTAATTTCATTTGAGGTAGGTACTATTATTCGCTGACGTACACAGATATCAAGCTTACTATATAGACAGAGATATAAATATTGACATGGATGTGACTACCTGTAACTGTCTACATTAAATCCTTTTCTTCTAATAATTTCTTTTTCTAAGCAACCTGAGTTGTGGAAAGTAACTTGTTTCTAATGTATTATACTTTTCTTGCTCTGGCAAAACTTTCTGGATGCTGCTGAATTTAGAAGCTATGCTGAATCTAAAATCTTTCTTTAGAACCTTAAGATGTTATTTGGCCTGATTTTATTTCATGTTAGTTCCATCACTATCTAAACAGCCTGTGTGTGATGAGAGTTTGGTTACTGGGGCAGCCATGACTCACTGTGTCTAGCTGTTGGCCACAGCACTATGGAAACTTCTGAGTCTGAATCTGGTGACATCCCATATGTTGTTGACCAGGTTTCCTGTGGTCTAGACAGTGGCCTGAGAGAGGATAATTTTTGTTAATATCTATTCCCTGAGCCATAATATGTAAATATTGCTTAGTTAGGTATTTTCAAAATTGTCTCAAAACCCTTCAATGTTTTTGTGTACAAGCTATCATCTTAAGTTACAACAGTGAATATTTAGTGTGTGTGCTTATTGTCTGGTCAGGCATGTTTTGGAAAGAATTTCATGAACTACAATACTTTTCACTTTATAATCTTTAGTTTTAATGTTCATATAATTATGTTTGAAAATTTCATAATATGGTAAAATCTGCTAATATTCACTGTGGGGAGTTTTATTTGAAATACTGTGCCGTTTAATGACAACTACCTGTCTATCATCTATCTAATCAAATTGTTTTACTACCAGAAAACCTAAGACACAAAACCAAATATTGATTTAAAACCATCATATGAGACCTGAATTATTTACTTACAGAATATAACTTGTTTTAAATTTCTCTTTAATAAATAATTTACTGTAATTTCATTTAAGCAATTCCTTTTCAGAAACATCTTAATTGCCTAAACCATAGTACATTCCAATGCCATTAACGTTTCCGGGGGGAAAACAAACTAACAAAAAACAAATCAGTTTCTGTTCTCTGGTATTATAAAGTTTACATTGGTAGATGGATAGATAACATATAAGTAGATATATTCAAGTTATTTACATACTTATTTTTTGACTTGATTACTGCTAGGTCCTATGAACTATATAATATGTCTCTTTTTAAAATTGGTAAATTATTATATTCCCCTTAATTATCTCTACTCTTGAATGACTGTTAGAAGCTTCTGATTTCCCTGCACTTCTGAGGAAATGCAGTGGAAATTCCTGTACATTGTCAGGGAATCCCCTCTTTTACCTCTTTTTGCCAGGGCAATCCCTGGAAGAAAATTCTACTTAATTTTTAGGAGCACGCCATTTTCTCCAGGAATTCCTGTCCATTCTTTGGAGACTGTGTTATTAGAATCATCAAGGGAGCAGGTGAGTATGCCAATGAACTATACACCAAGCCAAATCAGGTAGTTGTACTCAAGTCAGATGTTGTAAGTACAGCAATAGAGTAATGTAAAATGTTGGAAATGGGCCAGAGTTTAAACATACTGGTATTATAAAATGGAGTCTGATATTGTAACTTTAAATTTTAGAATAAAAATTTATTGACTTCAAAATAGTAGAACTGGAACTAGAAATGGAACAGACGGGATTTGTTTAATTCAAACACATGACTTGAGACAATAGAGAATTCTCACAGGCTCCAGGCCATGAAGTTTTATCTTCTTTGTATTTTAATTTCTGTATAGTTCAAGTACTTGTACAATCTGACTAGAAAAAAATCTTGATTGACTTAATCCACATAATCACACTATTTCTATTGTTATTATTTCTGGAACTAAAGAACAATATAAAGCATTTCGTTATTTCCTGCTCAGAATTGCAATATTTTGCCATTGTGTCATTGATTTCCAGATTAGAATATTTGCTACCAAAGGCTTTGTGTTGTAGCATATACCTACTAATATTTTTATCCTTCCACGATCACTGCATAGTATTATTTTCTTTACCTTGGGATACATTGTGATTATTATAATATTTAAGATCAAAGGAATTGGCTCTTAGTTTGTGAAGTAAAGTATCTGAGATTGGTATTTATTTTTTTCCTGTTTTTTGAAACAACCTGGCATCTGCAATTGCCAATATCCTGTGGCAATTAGTCATTGCCACTTTTATTTCCCAGAAGACACAATTCAAGCTTCAGCAAGTTTTCCCTTCCACACATGTCTTATATTGTTAAGCTATTGGCAATATTTTTAAAACTGTTTGATCATCTAGCTTTTGTCTTCATCTTCTTGTTTCTGGGAAATTGAATACAGTTTTAAAATATCTTCCTTTGCCACTTTGAAATAATGTGCCAACGCTGATGATGAGTAGATATTTGTAAGTATGAAATACTTAAAATTACATTTCAAAATTGGTCCCATTAAAATATAATCATTGGCATTTGCATGTAGCAGAAATAACTAAATAACTTTACATTAAATGCAATTATTCTGATAGGGCTTTTCTTTGACGTTGTCCTTGATTCTCTCACCATTGTATGCTGGGTGCGAGGAGAGGAAGATACCTTGTTTGTTTTGTGCATCAAGAGCAATTGTACCTGGGAAGTGTTATCAACACCTGGACTTGATTGAGATTGAGATTTTGAACCTTGAGTCTGAACCTGATGATACTGGAATGAAATGAGACTTTAGGTGGGAGGGTCTTGGAAAGAAGTGAATTTGCATGTGGAGGAAATGAAAATCATTTGGGAATAGAAGGCCTACTCTGGTGATTTTAAAACATGACCACAAATTCTTTACTATTGCTTCCAGTAAGAGGTAGGGATGTATCCTTCTCCCTTGAATTGACTGTCATAACCAATAAAATGTAGCAGAAGATACTATTTGACTTCCTAAGCTATGTCATAAAATGCCATGAAACTTCTACTGTATTCATTGAAACACTTCATTCAGAAGCCTGTCTTAGTCCATTCAGGCTTCTATAACAAAATAACATAAACTGGGCAGCTTATAAACAACAGAAATGTATTCCTCATGATTATAGAGACTGGAAAGTCCAAAATCAAGATGCCAACAGATTTTGTCTGTTGAGGGCCTGTTTCTTTATTCATAGATGGCGCCCTGTTGCTATATCCTTACATGGGGAAAGGGGAAAAGAGGCACAAATCCCATTTATGAGGGCTCCTCTTTCATGACCTAATCAACCTCCCAAAAGCCCACATCCTAACCATCACCTTGAAGGTGAGAATTTCAGCATATGAATTATGAGGGGGCACAAACATTCTGATCACAGTAGAGCCTTAAGCTTCAATATAGAAAGACCAACTATTGTAATGTGACATGCTTCAAGGAGGTTCACATCATGTGGAATTTGTGACAGGAGCCAGGGTAGATCCTCAGTTGACAGCCCCAGGTGAACCTGTCTTTGAATCCTCCCAATCCGGTTTTGTCAGACATGTATATGAAAATGTATCCAGATGATTCTAGGTTGCAGTTACTCCTAGCCATTGAAATCTTCCCTGTTAAGTCTCCAGATACCATGAATCAGAAACAAGCCATTCCTGCTGGCACTCTGAATTCTTGACCTACATAATCTGGGTACACAATAAAATAGTCATTCTTTACACCACTAAGTTTGCTTTTATTTGTCATGCGATAGTTGGGATAGTTGGTAACTGGGACATGTACTCAGCATAAATCAACATAATGAATTTCAGCACCTATTTACCTATTTCAGCTTTAAAACTATGATTTGAAATTTCAGGTATAAAATTAATTGAAAAATTTAAAAGAATTCCTGCCCATAAATTTACAACATAGTGTATATTTCTACGTAAACATGGACATTAAATATTTACTTAATTATAAAAGGATAGCTGTGTGTTTTGTTTCAATAACAAGTACTTAATGTTAATCAATGGTTTATTTGAGTTTCTCAGGGCTTATTTACTTTGAGCACCTAATATGGTTTGGCTCTGTGTCCCCATCCAAATCTCACATTGAATGGTAATAATCTCCACATGTCAAGGGTGGGGCCAGGTGGAGATAATTGAATCATGGAGGGTCTCCCCCATACTGTTCTCCTCATAGTGAATAAGTCTCACAAGATCTGATGGTTTTGTACGTGAGAGTTCACCTGTGCGAGCTCTCTTGCCTGCGGCTGTGTAAGACATGACTTTGCTCCTCATTCGCCTTCCACCATGATTGTGAGGTCTCCCCAGCCATGTGGAACTATGAGTCAATTAAACCTCTTTCCTTTATAAATTACCCAGTCTTAGGTATGTTTTTAATAGCAGGGTGAGAACAGACTAAAACAGGATGCAAACACTAGAAGTATTTTGTAAGGTACTTAGTACTCAATTGCTTATTTATAAAGAGAGAACACGAGCTGAATAAACATGTTGTCCTTTACTCTCCTTGTTTTTTTTCTGACTTCCAACCCATATCTCTAACATAAAGGATAATTACCTAGCATGCTCAGTGTAAGTATTTTGAAGTCTTAAATCCCAGAATCTGAACTAAAAACTAAATAGTACAAATTTTTTTGTAAAAGATAAATGTCAAAGAACCTCATGATTCAAGTATACACACACACACGCACACACACACACACACACACACACACTAGCTTTCAAATAATTTTTACATAGTTACACACATATTTGCTTTACCTCTAACTTTAGACTTGAAGATTGTCAAATTTGGAAGAGTTTATCCAAATTATTGAAGACAATCCCATGTGAAATTAAGTATCAATAAACTTTGAATGATATTAACTAGTGATGTAATGTCATCTGAATATTTAAATAAACATAATAATTTAAATTTACGCAGACATAACTTTTCCTTATTAGTATGACATGGATGTTTTCATTGAGGAAATCTCAAAGCCATATCACTCTTAGGGGACAAATACATGAAGGCAGGCAGATTAATTTTTACCTTTCTTTTGCTTTTGGTAAACAATCCGTGGCATCTCTTTCAACATGACCTTCAGATTTGACTTTTTGATTATGTGGTTGTATTAGTTCATTCTCACACCAGAGACTACGTAATTTATGAAGGAGGGAAGTTTAATTGACTCACAGCTCCACATAGCTGGGGAGGCTGCAGGAAACTCACAATTATGGCAGAAGGCAAAGGGAAGCAAGGACCTCCTTCATATGGCAGCAGGAGATAGAACTGTAAGCAGGGGAAATGCAAGAAACCGATAAAACCATCAGATCTCCTGAGAACTCACTCACTATCATGAGAGCAGCATGGAGGAAACTGCCCTGGTGATTTAATCAACACCCTCCCTCCACACATGGGGATTACATGTCCCTCCCTCAACACATGGTGATTACAATTCAAGATGAGATTTGGGTAGGGACACAGAGCCAAACCATCAGTGGTCAATATGCATCTTCCAGTATAAGAATTGCTATAGGGCTCATGAAAAACATATAACTGTTTTTAGTTAGTGGAGTATGAGTATATTCAAATCCTCCATTTGGAAATTTGCAAATTTCCTGCACATGGAAAAAATGTTATTTATACACAGAGTAGGAAAGAATTGATATTGCACAATGTTGCTGAGCTTTCTTCAGAATCTGAGTGTTGGCATAAGTAAAAAGTCAAATTATTTTGTAATAATCAGTTGTAATAACTCTATTTTAAATATTTTAAATTAATTTCCCTTTACCAAAGCCAAGTCCATCTTCACAAATATCTGTCTATATCACACAATCAAGAAATCTCATTGCCCAAAGTAAATTTCATTTAAATGTTTGTTGAAACATTGTGTTTCAAAAACCATTAATGTTTTTCTTCACTAAATTGAAGATAGTCCTACATTTTTCACTGAAAAAAATACTAAGGAATGTGCTCAACTTCACTCCAAATAAATTGGATAAACGCATACATACCTGCCTACCTCCATAAATATATAAGGTATTTTCTCCAAAATATACTTTATATTAGGGCAACATAAATATAAAGAAACACCACATATTTAAATGACAAATAGAAATAGCATAAAATGAAAATAAACCTTAAAGTAAGCATCTTACGCTTTTAAATACAAATTTTCAAAATGTTCATGTTTTTGTAATAAAAACAATATGTTATAGGGAAATAGAATAGGCCAGAAAAAAAAAATTGAAACATAGTTTTGTTATGTGTTTAACTGTAGAAACCTAGAGTAGTTTCCCAATATCTGAATGTCCCTTTCACTACAAAATCTTCTGTCAGTGTTGTTGTGTGAATTTATGAAGGACAAGGACATAGCAGAAGGCCACATATAGGTACCTTGTAAATGAATGTCAGCTTTTTTCTGTTTTTCTTCTCCCTTAGAGCAGGACCAAAGTATTGATCATCCTTAGATATGCTAGTGTCTTGAAAACCGTGACATAAAATACATGGCTGTATTTTACGCTGATTTATTATCCAACTTCTATGAATTTTTTTTAGAATTTTAGTAAGATATTTTAAGTAATTTTCATTTATGTCGTAAAACAAACAAGCTTATCAATTTATAATATAGGGAATACTTCAGATTTTAGTGCTGAGTTGAATTTATTCTATGAATTAAACGAAATTGATATGAAGATTTTTGTAATTTAGAGTGGTAAAACTTGTGAAAAAAGTAAATACATGTGAAAAAGTCAATAAATAAAGCAGAGGCATATGTAATTAATTTTAAAAGCCTCCTTCCTTTACCTTCACCCTTAGTCATGCATGTTAAAAAAATACCAGACTATTCAGACTAACACTATGATTAATCAAGTTCTACATTTGAAAGGAAGCCTGTTAAGTTTCTGTATAAATTATTCTGCTATTTGCTATCCTAACATTGATATAATTATACCTTCCTTTTTAAATTTACCAATTTTATGCAGTATTTATTAAGTCCTTTTTATATAAGATGAGGAATTTAGTGTACTTATAATTTCAGGACTCTTTCTTCAACTTCCCAAGTTTTGGTAGTTATACAATTTTTGTTCTTATTCATTTATTCATTCATTCATTAAAAAATATTTAATGAGGCCGGGCATGATGGCTCATGCCTGTAATCCCATCCCAGCATTTAGGGAGGCCGAGGTGGACGGATCACCTGAGGTCAGGAGTTTGAGACCAGTCTGACCAACATGGAGAAACCCCACCTCTACTAAAAATACAAAATTAGTCGAGACGTGGTGGCACATGCTTGTAATCCCAGCTACTCGGGAGGCTGACACAGAAGAATCGCTTGAACCCAGGAGGTAGAGGTTGCAGTGAGCCGAGATTGCGCCATTGCACTCCAGCCTGGGCGATAGAGCGAGACTCCGTCTCAAAAAAAAAAAAAAAAAAAAAATTTAGTGAGCGCACTATGTGCCAGTCACTAATCTAGCTTCTAGGACTATAACACGGAACAGCACAGACTTGGTGCCTACTGACTCGGAGCTTGAATTTCAAGGGAAAAGACAGATAATAAAAATAAATAAATGAATGGAACCGCTACACAGTGATATAGCATCCACATCTTCTAGCCTTTATAGAGAGTATTGATGGTGCCGTTTTGATTGATAGTTGAGCAAAATCTCTCTTGAGTTAGTATTTAAACTGAGACCTGAAGTTTGAGAGGGAAACAGCTAGGCAAAGACCAAGGTCACAGAGCATTCCTGGTAAAGAGAATCCAACTACATGGCGACATCTCAAAGGTGACAAAAATGTGATAATGTGAGGAAGATATTAGAAGATGAGGTTCAAATTGTTTCGTAACAATTTTGTCTTTGTCCCTCTACACAGGGCCCTATGTCTGTATATGTGTCCTCGTATGTGTGTGTGCATGCATGTGCCCTTTAAAATCCATGCTTATATTATTTTCACCTTGTCCACCCCAGTAATGTTTTCTTTTTTTCTAATATCTTTTGCAAAAACCACTTATTTGTCTCTCATTGATCAGAACTGATTCATGTGATTGACTAAATCTGGAATATAGGTTGATGCTTGGAGCAGTAAAGAAATCAACCTAATTTGAACAACATGGGAAAATTGGAAAACTACTGATTCTCTAAAGGGCGATTGATGAATTGTTACTACAAAATGGGTGAATGAACCCTGACCAATGAGTGGTCACTACAGAAGTCCTGAAACAACAAAGTAGGCATGTCAGTAGGCAATCAGATTTCAAATCTAGCTATGAGTTTGAAACTTGAAAAATTGAAGTCATCAAGAGATAGATGATATTTAGGCAATACAGAAAGTTTAAATCAAGTTGGAGACATGATAGAGAATAATAAACAGCACATTACCTAGCCCTGCGGAACTCTAATATAAAGATTGGGTATATGGTAGGAGGTCAGTAAAGCAGTTGACAAAAAAATATCTCACTCATCTGTATAGCTGGTGATCAGGAGGGGGAGTTACATTAGGCTAAATTCTTCTATAGCCTTTATAGAAGCCTTTATAGAACCTTCTATAGGTTCTGCCTTTAAATGTCCCTAGGATCATTCCCTGTGCTTCGTGAATGTTCACTTAGAGTTTAGTTTCTCTAAAGTAGAGTTGAGAAGGATGACTCTCTCCAATACAATGATCTTGCATTTGTTTTGGGTTACACTGGTTCTACTCAGGTGCTCCTTTAATCCAATATCAGTGTTATGCTCTGGAAAGTTCTCAAAATTAGTGCAATGAATTAATAGCACACTTTCTTGCTTTCCAGAACTATGTTTTGGATTTACACACCTTAAAATGAATTTTTCTTCATTTCCACAGGATATTGGGAGGGAAGGAGGTAAATTCCTATCCTCAACCTGCCACTTTCCACTAGTAGTCCAAACGTTACTTCTATAAAATAATTTCCTGAAGGTTCTGTATGGTTAAAAAAAATCCTGCTGTATAAACCAAGTAATAATTTCCCCGTGGAAACTGAAATTAAGGATAAACAGTTGAGTGAAATTAACACTTAACTAATGTGTTTTCTTTCTAATTTATTAAATATTTTAGAGCTTTGGAAGCAAAAGCAGCAGCTGTTTTATAACTTTCCAGAACACCTTTATTATAATAAACCTATTTCATGTAACACTCTGATGTTCTTAGTTTTACTTGTAATTAGACTTTTGCCTCTCTAATTGCACCAAAATAGTAATAAATGTTTTTAAAAAGATTTTATCCCTTTGAAAAGAGAATGAATTTATCCATTAGCTTATTGGCATCCATCATCTTATAGAGGTCAGTTCGCTTAAATATTTTGGATGGAATACATCTTCCTAACTCAGTTTTCTCTTAAAATGTTAGGAAAAAAGCCTTCAAGACAACTACCACAGAAGTCAGGATACTTGCTTCAAATGATGCTACAGCATTGTTACTAGTCCTAGTATTATAAAATAAATGAAAGGTATCATAGAAACAAGTACATAATAGACACCCAATCCATATTTGCTTACTCTTTTACATAAAAGGCAATATCACAAAAAAGTTAATTGATCTCTAGCTGGAATGTTGTCCTTATTAGATAGTTTCACATTCAAACTGAAAAAACATTTCAGAATTTGATATGAAACCCATGCACATGGTTTACATTCATTTAAAACCATATATTTTGCTCAATTGTTTTTTTATTTCTTTTCTGGCACTGCCTAAAACCAGACGATATTACACTACAAAAAGTGAATTGGTTACTAAGCCTTTCCAGCTGTGAAAAAGGAAATAAAATCCCATACTTCTTAGGCACTATGTATAAGAAAAACATTTTTCATGGCAAGTAAATATATGCTATGGCTCTTTACCTCCAGGTGAGTGGTCTTATTTTAAATTTTTAAAATGATTGTGGCACTAATGAAATTTCAGCTAGGCATATGGGGATATTGTTTGATTTTGTGGTTAATTCTATCTTTTCCTTATTCTTTAAGTAAAACTGGATTTTTTTTTCCTGTATGATAAGAGTTGATGGTTTCTAGTATGAAGCTGGCACAATAGCCCTAAATTATAAGTAGAAATACATCAATTCTCATTGAATCTCTTTTTTCAATAATATAATGACATTGGCCTGTTATGTCGCTCTTCTAAATCTAGTTTCCTTATCTATACATGTGATTAATAACCAAATGATATCAAACCCATTGTGTGTGTGTGTGTGTGTGTGTGTTAAAGAATTTAACTCATTGATAGACAAAGAGCAGACTCACTGCAAATGTTGTTGCTGTTCTTATTCTTGTTCTTATTATTTTTCTTGTTCTATAAAAAGGACGTACAAATCAATGTCAGCCTTCATAGGATCTCTTCCTGGTTTTAACTTTGTCAGAATTCCATATATTGGTGTTCAGATGTTCTAGTTGGAAACGTATAGCCATAAACTTTTAGTGGAAAAATAAGTAGACTTTGATAAAGCTGCAGCATTCTGTTGTTTTGTAATAAGCCAAAAGAAATGGTAGCCTACAAGAATGAGAAATTCATCTGTCTCCTGCGTTGTATATTTGGTTGCTGGGATACCATGTCTTCTTTGGAACTATACTCCGTTTGGAAGGCGCATACTTCAAGATTCTCCTAGAAAAAGAGCACATAAAATGAATTTTTGGATCTAGCTATATCTGAGATTATTTTTATGTTGCTTTCACCCTAGATTAATAGTATGGATGGTATATTAGCACCCTGCTGCTATTGTAAAATATTACCACAAAGTTGATGATTTAAAACAATACAAATTTCTTTGTATTGGCCTGGAGACTTTTGCTTTGAGAAAGCCTCCTCTTCAAGTATTTTCCGAAAGGATACCTGTGCCTGGATCTCCTACTATGACTTTTAGCCAGACTGGTAAACCTGACAGCATTACTTAACCTTCTACTTACATGGCGGTTCCTTACATTGCAGAATGGGACACAGAGCCCCCGAATGACACTCACCAGTTTAATATACTGCCTATGTGGTCCAATGTCCACCCTGTTTACATCTATCCTATGAAGGAAAGACACCAATGGGGCCCCAATCTAAGAACTCTGATAAACCCCTCTATTGAAATGCTGTAATTGTTTCAAGTTTCTGAAAACTTCATAAAATACATTTTCCATATTGCATTAAAATTTCTGGTTTCTGTTTATTTTTCCCCTATTCTTTCTACCCCAAGGTAGGAGAATGGGAGAGGGACAAGATGGCTGTGGTAGTAAGGGTGGAGTTAGGAAGGGGAAGCCACAACTTAGTGTCTTAAAACAATACAAATGCATTATCATGCAGTTCTGGAGGTTAGAAGTCTAAAATTGATCAATAGAACTGCACTCCTTTTAAAGGTTTTACAGAAAAATTTGTTTCCTTGCCTTTTGTAGCTTTTAGATACTTTCTGCATCCTTGACTTGTAGAAGTGTCCTATCTTACATCTTCAAAGCCAACAGCAAATATCTGCTAATCACCCTCTCTCTCTCTCAGTTCCAGTCTTCAATCACATGGTCTTTTCTGATTCTCACACTCCTGCCTCCCTTTTGTAGGACCTTCATGATTATATTGGGTCTGCCCAAATAATCCAGAATAATCTCTCCATCTCAAGATCCTTAACTTAATATCCCCAGAGTCTCCTACTTTACACATAACATATTCACAGGTTCCAGGAATGAGGATATAGGTCTCATTATCATGGAAGGCCCAAATCTTATAATCTAATTTATCTAAATTAGTCATGGGTGGGGCTTTCACTGTTATCCACTCTGGGGCAAAGTTATTCTCCGTCGGGAGATCTGTGAAACTATAAAACATAATATTGGCTCCTAAAATACTACGGCGAGATAGGGATCAGATAACGTGAATAGATATCCAATTCACAAAAGGAATCACCAGAGCTGAGCAATTTCAAAATCTGTTTTTGCATTCAACATTAGGTTTCAAAGCTTGAGAATCATTCTCTGTGTTTCCTGGCTCTGCTGCTATTGTAGAGACTCTACATGTTTGCAGCTGAGTAGTTTTATCATTTTGTTTTCTACATGTAGAATTTGGAGAATTCCATAGCCTTCCCTCCTTTTGTTCTGTCTCCCTTTTAGTTCAAGCTGACATTGAGTATGTCTGTTGGCACAACATTCTTAAGAATCTTGCAAATATTCCTTGTATGTTTCAGGGATTCTCTCCACTAGACGAGAGGCTCATCCACAAATCTTTCTTTTATAATACCATCTCTATTCCTGGCTTCTGCTTGGAGGGCTGAGGGGAACCATGATTCACTGCTCTAATCCCTTCAAAAGGCCATGTGTGTAATTGAATACTCTGATCCTTTGATCCTTCCAAAGTACTAGCAAAAGGTTGTCCAGCCACACCTTGGCTTTCTGTCCAGAACAGGCTTTCTTGATTATGAATCTCCTAATTTTAGTGCCTTTGCAATCTGGATGGGCTGAGAATTTCCCAAGTCATCAGGTCCTGTTTCCCTTTTTCCTAACATTGCTTCCCTCAATCTCTCTCTTCTCACATTTCACTGTAAGCAATGGGAAGAAAAAAGGCTCTACCCTCAGCATATTGCTTGGACATCCCGTCAGCTAGATATTAAAGTTCATTTCTTATAGGTTCTGCTTTCCACTTAACTGTAGGACACAATTCCACCAAGCTTTCTGCTATTATGTAATAAGGATTCCTTTTCCTCCACTTTCTAATAGCGTTTTCCTCATTTATGAACCCTCACTAGGCATGCCTTTAATGCTCGTATTTCTACCAATATTCCATTTATGATGCTTTATTTTCTAAGATGTATGAGTATAGGATGGGTGAAAAATATTTTTACTCAGATTCTGTAGTTAGTGCTTCCTGTGAGAATTACCATGCCATTCTAATTCCCAGGTTGTTGTTTTTTTTTTAATGTGACCTGCTTTCCATCTGAAGGCACAGTTTATTAAAATCTGGTAGAGATTTTATGACCCCTTGAACTAGAAACCGATGCACTTAAATTATACTTTTTATATTAACATGTCTATAATTTCTTTTCATAATTTTTCTGAAATCTGTTATTCAGTTATTGAAACTTCAGGGTTAATCCCATTTTAAAATCTTTTTATTTTGTGCATTCTGTGTTCTATATTATTTATTTCTGTAATTTTTGTAGGATTTGAAACACTGTTACTAATCTCTGATTTTTAACTTAAAACTTACAGCCTACTGATTATTCTGGACACATTATTTTTTTTCCATAGGTCATTATTTATATAATTTGAGGAATTTTAATATTTTATGATGCCTATGTTTTACATGATTCCTTTACCATACTTGTTTGTTTTGATATTTTTATTTAAAGGTTCTTAAAAATAGTTGGTGATCTTCAAATGTTCATTTGTAATTTAAAACATCACTTTAAAAATACTCTTTCTACACAGTGTGCATGAGTGGGACTTGTCAACTAGTGATCTTGACTAGTGTAATCAGGTAGGGCGCAGACATTGCCTCATGATACTTCCAAAACATTAATATCAGTTGTCTTATTCTTAGAAGCCACTGGTTATCCCCAAAGAAGAGTTCTCTAATGGCTTGTGGCAGGTGAGGGAGGGAATGGTAGATGTTCATTGCAATGCTTGTGTTTCCCTGTGCCATCACAGCCCCTCAGTTACAACCTCCAACCTGCTTCATGTTCCTGGGAGGAGAGCTTCAGTGGTCCAGCCTCTTTAGAAAGTATACAGTATACATTGTTTTTTGTTTGTTTGTTAGTTTGTTTGTTTTTTCTTTTTCCCTTGTGACATAAAAATAGTTACATGGCTGCACGATGTTGGAAAGGGATTGGGGACTCCAGTTTCTGACATATTTACTTTAAACTATCAACCCAATTTCAGTCCTATATAATTTTCTGTATGTTTAAGAGGGATCTGATATCTTCACTATCTAATATTTTGAAGAATCAGTGATGTTAATGATGCAGTATGCTAGATTTTATGACATTTATCTTTCAATTAAAGAAATAGTATTCACTTTTTCCCACTTAAAATGGATACTTTTTTAATACTGTATACAACATTTTAGATGATAATTCTATGGCCATTAATTTTGACGATTTGTTGTTGTTAGATTTGTCAAATAAATATATGTATGAATGTTTTCAAAACAAAGAGTACAGAATGTTTTATAGTGAAATCTAATATTCATCGTACTGCAATTTTCTCATCACCAGTTCTGTTTTCCAGAAACTCTCTTGTGACCCTGTAATGAGTGCCTGACTTTGTCACTTGCACAGTTTCATAGAGCAGGCTTCCACTTCCACTTAAAATCTGTCATTTAAAAACACTATATTCTGATTTCCCACTAAAATAATGACAACATTTTTATATTTCTCTTCAGCTTTCCTTATATATGTCTTTCTGAGAAATATTTTCACTAATTTTACTGATTTTACATTGTCACGGTTAATTAAATCTACATTGTGTTCTCCGTGATGCTGTTTTCTGTGATTAAAATACAGATTCCTTCCAAACATTAAAAGACAGTAAGCAGTATTCATGGATCAGAAGATTCAATAAGTGTAAAATAGTAATGCCCTCTAAATTCATCTATATGTAACACAATGTTCCAATAAAAACGCAACATTCTTCATTTTTATTGTCAGTTCTAAACTTTATATGGAAAATAAAGGACTTAGAAGAGTGAAAACAACTTTGAATAAGAATAAGACAGTCAGAGAAACTTAAACAGCAAATTCCAGCATCCCTCAGCATTTCAGAAGATTGATTTTTAGTAAGAACTACCATAGCTTTACCAAACTTCTTTACACTGTCTCCAATAAGGTCTGACTTTCAGTCTTCAGTGGCCTCTTCTTTAAGTGTTTTATTTCAGTGGTGGATTGCTCCCAATAGCTGCATTACTTATTCTTTAGAGTTCTATTTGCCCCTACTTAGTCAATCCCCCACTACTTTAATTCCCCATGTTAACAGTTTTTATATTAACGTTTCCCTGTTGCAATTACTGCGAGGTTTCTGTCTTCTGATGGGATCCTGATAGATACATTGCCAAAAACATGAAAATAAATTAAGTATATATCAAGTGATGAATACCTAAAAAATACTTGTATTTCCATAAGATTAAATATTTATCAGTGATAAAAAGAAACACACTTCTGATAGATTTAATTATGTGGATAAGTCCCAAGAGGGTGTTCTCATGAAAGAAGCTGTACAAGAAAAGACTGTCTACTGTATCACTGCACTGATATGACATTCTGAAAAAATAATGGGACAGAAACGAGATCAGTGATTGTGAGGGGAACCATACAAATCCACATGAACAAACTTTTTGAGATGAAGTGAATATTCCATATCTTATTTGTGGTATTGGTTCCAGAACTGTATACATTTATCAACCTCATACATCCACAGAAAAGGCAAATTTTAAGATATGTAGATTATTATTCAACCAATCTGAACCAAAAAGAGAAAAACTGACTTTTTTAAAAAAGAATATTATGGTTGACTGGGCGTGGTGGCTCACACCTGTAATCCCAGCACTTTGGGAGGCCAAGGCGGGCAGATCACGAGGTTAGGAGATCGAGACCATCCCGGCTAACATGGTGAAACCCCGCCTCTACTAAAAATAGAAAAAAAATTAGCCGGGCATGGTGGCGGGTTCCTGTAGTCTCAGCTACTCAGGAGGCTGAGGTAGGAGAATGGCGTGAACCCAGGAGGCGGAGCTTGCAGTGAGCTGAGATGGCACCACTGCACTCCAGCCTGGGCGACAGAGCGAGACTCTGTCTCAAAAAAAAAAAAAAAAAGAATATTATGGTTAGAGAAATATCATTTATTACAGAATTCGAGGGTTTGTTTTCCGTAGTTCCAAATTTACCAGTTCTTTGTCAGTTAAAGGAGAATATTTGGAAATATATCTCTTTACATGATTCAAATGTGTAGCCAAGGTTAAAATTAATCAACCTAGGGAATGACTAGTGACAAATATTTTAAATATGTGTATATATGGTATGTGGTACACTACTTGTACTATTGTCCAGGACCTGCAAATTTTAGAAGATGCCTGCCTTTCGTCTCCTTTGTACCTCTACTTCAGGTTTATGCAAAGAAATGGCTTTAGTACTCAATTATTGAGACATCATTTCAACACCTAGGAGCTTTCTCATGGTTATTAGCAAGGTAAGTTTTTTTTTTCTTTACCAAGAGACTATTCATTGCCTGCTAGTAAAACATTCCAACTTTTCCCCAGTTTTGTATCAGTAGTCTTTTTATGTATTTAATTAAATTCTATGTACATTTACGGATACACTCTGGTAACTATAATCCACCTGGGTGCAGTTGTATTCTCAGTAGGTTCTAAAATTAGCTTTCCATGAGAATATCGTCACAGTAGTCACAGCATCTAATGGGGAGGAAGGCCAAAGACCACTATTGTTCCTACCAAAACAAATCATTACACTGAGCAAGGCTTTTGATACGATTTTGGCTTCTCTTATAATTTTCCTACAGGGAGAGAATGTGCAGGAAAAAAAAAAGAGTCCTCCTCTGCTTTTGCTAGTTATCACTTGTTGTAAAGAAGCCGATTTTTTCATATAGTTCATGCCTTTTGTTCCATATTACTTAGTTTAAAGCCATCAGGTTGGAGCTTGCAGAAGGTTTTGTTTGTTTTTGCTTTGTAGAAAGTGACTGACCTGTTAATACTACTCAGAACTAAGGACTTCATAAAACTGATAATAAAAGAACATTTGGTCAATTGCAATAAAATGACTATTTTTGTTGATGTCGACTTTGTAGACATCTTATCGGTTCCTGAACCCCATCCTATCAAGTATCCCCTCCTATATCTTCAAATGCTGCCATATTATTGATTAAATTTCCTTAGCATCTTTAGATATCCTCTCCCAGATGAAATTTCAATGTCTTACTCTGTGCCCACCTTTAGCTAACTCTCTGTATATCTCCTACTTCTTCTTCCTTTAATAGCCAAGAATAATATGCCTGCAATCTATGCCCATGGTTTCATTTCCTGTCTTCCCATTGAGTCCTTCATGTATTGTAACTTGGCTTCTGCCCCAGTTATTTCTCTAAACCTGCCTTTATTAGCTCTCCAAGAATCCCCTTTTTGTAAATCCAAATTTTTATCTAACTTGGTCTCTTGGGCATTTAACAACACTGACTCTTTTGCAATCTTTTTCTTAATTCTTTTGGCTTTACTCAAACATTTTTATTTTTATTCTTATTTTATTATTTATTTATTTATTTATTTTTATTATTTATTTATTTATTTTTATTATTAATTAATTAATTAATTTATTTATTTTTTGAGACAGAGTCTCACTCTGTCTCTCAGGCTGGGGTGCAGTGGTGCGATCTTGGCTCACTGCAAGCTCCACCTCCTGGGTTCACGCCATTCTCCTGCCTCAGCCTCCCGAGTAGCTGGGACTGCAGGCACCCGCCACCACGCCTGGCTAATTTTTTTGTATTTTTAGTAGAGATGGGGTTTCACCATGTTAGCCAGGATGATCTCTATCTCCTGACCTCGTGATCTGCCCGCCTTGGCCTCCCAAAGTGCTGGGATTACAGGTGTGAGCCTCTGTGCCCAGCCAAACATTTTTATTTTTTAACTCTAATCATTTGTGCTCCTTCTTTTTTTCAGGTACTGTTCTATATCCCCAATATTTAAATGTTGTTATTACACAAAATTTTGTCCCTGGATTATTTATTTATTCATTATTTTATTTTTAATTTTATTCATTTTTAAATTAATTAATTTTTTATTATACTTTAAGTTCTGGGGTACATGTGCACAACTTGCAGGTTTGTTACATAGGTATACATGTGCCATGGTGATTTGTTGCAGCCATCAACCCATAATCTATATTAGTTATTTCTCCTAATGCTATCTCTCCCCTAGCCCTCTACCCCTCAACAGGCCCCAGTGTATGATGTTCCCCTCCCTGTGTCCTCATTGTTCACCTCCCACTTATTAGTGAAAACATGCAGTATTTGGTTTTCTGTTCCTGTGTTATTTTGCTGGGAATGATGATTTCCAGCTTCATTCATGTCCCTGCAAAGGACATGAACGCATCCTTTTTTATGGCTGCATGGTATTCCATGGTGAATATGTGACACATTTTCTTTATTCAGTCTTTCATTGGTGGGCATTTGGGTTGGTTCCAAGTCTTTGCTATTATGAATAGTGCTGCAATAAACGTATGTGTGCATGTGTCTTTATAGTAGAATAATTTATAATCCTTTGGGTATATACCCAGTAATGGGATTGCTGGGTCAAATGGTATTTCTGGTTCTATATCCTTGAGAAATCACCACACTGTCTTCACAATGGTTGAATTAATGTACACTCCCATCAACAGTGTAAAAGTGTTCCTATTTCTCCACATCCTCTTCAGCATCTATTGTTTCCTGACTTTTTAGTGATCACCATTATAACTGGCATGTGATGGTATCTCATTGTGGTTTTAATTTGCATTTCTCTAATGACCAGTGATGATGAGCCTGTTTTCTTATATTTGTTTGGCCACATAAATGTCTTCTTTTGAGAAGTGTCTGTTCATATTTTTCACCCACTTTTTGAAGGGTTGTTAGTTTTTTTCTTGTAAATTTAAGTGCTTTGTAGATTCTGGATATTAGCCCTTTGTCAGATGGATAGATTGAAAACATTTTCTCCCATTCTGTAGGTTGCCTGTTCACTCTAAGTATAGTTTCTTTTGCTGTGCAGAAGCTCTTTAGTTTAATTAGATCCCATTTGTCAATTTTGGCTTTTGTTGCCATTGCTTTTGGTGTTTTAGTCATGAAGTTTTTGCCCATGCCTATTTCCTGAATGGTATTGCCTAGGTTTTCTTCTAGAGTTTTATGGGTTTAGTTCTTACATTTAAGTCTTTAATCCATCTCGAGTTAATTTTTGCCTAAGGTGTAAGGAAGGGGTTCAGTTTCAGTGTTCCTCATATGGCTAGCCAGCTTTCCCAACACCATTTACTAAATAGGGAACCTTTCCCCATTGCTTGTTTTTGTCAGATTTGTCAAAGATCAGATGGTTGTAGATGTGTAGCATTATTTCTGAGGCCTCTGTTCTGTTCCGTTGGTCTATATATCTGTTTTGGTTACTGTAGCCTTGTAGTATTGTTTGAAGTCAGGTGGGGTGATGCCTCCAGGTTTGTTCTTTTTGCTTAGGATTGTCTTGGCTATACGGGCTCTTTTTATTTCCCTATGAAATTTAAAGTAGTTTTTTCTAATTCTGTGAAGAAAGCCAATGGTAGCTTGATGGGGATAGCATTGAATCTATAAATTTCTTTGGGCAAATGACCATTTACACAATATTGATTCTTCCTATCCATGAGCATGGAATGTTTTTCCATTTGTTTATGTTCTCTCTTATTTTTTTGAGCAGTGGTTTGTAGTTCTCCTTGAAGAAGTCCTTCACATCCCTTGTAGATTGTATTCCTAGGCATTTTATTTTCTTTGTGGCAATTGTGAATGGGAGTTCACTCATGATTTGGTTTTCTGTTTGTCAATTATTGGTGTATAAAATGCATGTGATTTTTGCACATTGATTTTGTATTCTGAGACTTTCTTGAAGTTGCTTATCAGCTTACAGAGCTTTTGGGCTGAGATGATGGGATTTTCTAAATATACAATCATGTCATCTGCAAACAAGAGACAATTTGACTTCCTCTTTTCCTATTTGAATACCCCTTATTTCTTCCTCTTGCCTCATTGCCACTGCCCTGGCCAGAACTTCCAATACTATGTTGAATAGGAGTAGTGAGAGAGGGCATTCTTCTCTTGTGCTGTTTTTCAAAGAAATGCTTCCAGTTTTTGCCCATTCAGTATGATATTGGCTGTGAGTTTATCATAAATAGCTCTTATTCTTTTGAGATATGTTCCATGAATACCTAGTTTATTGAGAGTTTTAGCATGAAGGTTGTTGAATTCTACTGAAGGCCTTTTCTGCATCTTTTGAGATAATCATGTGGTTTTTGTCATTGGTTCTGTTGTGCGACAGATTACATTGATTGTGTATGTTGAACCAGCCTTGCATTCCAGGGATGAAGCCAATTTGATCATGGGAGATAAGCTTTTTGATGTGCTGCTGGATTCAGTTTACCAGTATTTTATTGAGGATTTCCACATAGATGGTCATCAGGAATATTGGCCTGAAATTTCCTTTTTTTATTGTGTCTCTGCCAGGTTTTGGTATCAGGATAATGCTGGCCTCATAAAAGGAGTTGGGAGGATTCCCTCTTTTTCTATTGTTTGGAATAGTTTCAGAAGAATGGTACCATCTCCTCTTTGTACTCTGGTAGAATTTGGCTGTGAATCTGTCTGGTCCTGAGCTCGTTTTGCTTGGTAGGCTATTAATTACTGCCTCAGTTTCAGAACTTGTTATTGGTCTATTCAGGGATTCAACGTCTTCCTGGTTTAGTCTTGGGAGGGCGTATGTGTCCAGGAACTTTTCCATTTCTTCTAGATTTTCTAGTTTATTTGCATAAAGGTGTTTGTAGTATTCTCTGATGGTAGTTTGTAGTTCTGTGGGATCAGTAGTGATATCCCTTTCATCATTTTTTATTGTGTCTATTTTTTTCTTCTTCCTTTTCTTCTTTATTAGTCTTGCCAGCAGTCTATTTTGTTAATCTTTTCAAAAAACCAGCTTCTGGATTCACTGATTTTTGAAGGGTTTTTCATGTCTCTATCTCCTTCAGTTCTCTCTGATCTTAGTTATTTCTTGTCTTCTGCCAGCTTTTGAATTTGTTTGCTCTTGCTTCTGTAGTTCTTTTCATTGTGATGTTAAGGTGTCAGTTTTAGATCTTTCCTGCTTTCTCCTGTGGGCATTTAGTGCTATAAATTTCCCTCTAAACAGTGCTTTAGCTGTGTCCCAGAGATTTTGGGATGTTGCGTCTTGTTCTCATTGGTTTCAAAGAACTTATTTATTTCTGCCTTAATTTTGTTATTTACCCAGTACTCATTCAGGAGCAGGTTGTTCAGTTTCCATGAGGTTGAGTGGTTTTGAGTGAGTTTCTTAAACCTGAGCTCTAATTTGATTCCCCTGTGGTCTGGGAAGCTGTTATGATTTCCATTCTTTTGCATTTGCCGAGT
Source organism: Nomascus leucogenys (assembly GCF_006542625.1). Taxonomy (NCBI): domain Eukaryota; kingdom Metazoa; phylum Chordata; class Mammalia; order Primates; family Hylobatidae; genus Nomascus; species Nomascus leucogenys. Next base: position 62,927 of record NW_022096263.1, read on the forward strand.
AGTGTTTTACTTTCAATTATGTGGTCAATTTCATAATAAATGCGATGTGGTGCTGAGAAGAATGTATATTCTGTTGATTTGGGGTGGAGAGTTCTGTAGATGTCTATTAGGCCTGCTTGGTCCACAGCTGAGTTCAAGTCCTGAATATCCTTGTTAATTTCTGTCTCTTTGATCTATCTAATATTGACATTGATGGTGAGTAGTTAAAGTCTCCCACTATTGTGTGGGAGTCTAAGTTTCTTTTTAGGTGTCTAAGAACTTGCTTTATGAATCTGGCTGCTCCTGTACTGGGTGCATATATATTTAGGATAGTTAGCTCTTCTTGTTGCATTGATCTCTTTACCATTATGTAATGCCCTTCTTTGGCTTTTTTGTTGTTGCTGTTGTTGGTTTAAAGTCAGTTTTTTCAGAGACTAGGATTGCAAACCCTATTTTTTTTTTTTTTTTTGCTTTCCATTTGCTTGGTAAATAATCCTCCATTCCTTTATTTTGAGCCTATGTGTGTCTTTGCACATGAGATGGGTCTACTGAATGCAGCACACCAATGAGTCTTGACTCTTTATCCAATTTGCCAGTCTGTGTCTTTTAATTGGGACATTTAGCCCATTTACATTTAAGGTTAATATTGCTACATGTGAATTTGATCCTGTCATTATGATGCTAGCTGGTTATTTTGCCCATTAATTGATGCAGTTTCTTTATAGTGTTGATGGTCTTTACAATTTGGTATGTTTTTGCAGTGGCTGGTACTGGCTTATTTTAATTTATGTTTTATTTCGATAACTTTTTTATGGAGCAGGTGGTGTTTGGTTACATGAATAAGTTATTTAGTGGTGACTTCTGAGCTTTTGGTGCACCCATCACCGAAGCAGTGTACACTGTACCCAATGTGTAGTCTTTTATCACTCACACCCCTCCCACCCTTTCCCCTGAGTCCACAGAGTCCACAGAGTCCAATGTATCATTCTTATGCTTTTGCATCCTCATAGCTTAGCTCCCACTTTTGAGTGAGAACATATGATGTTTGATTTTCCATCCCCTTGAGTTACATTACTTAGAATAATAGTCTCCAATTCCATCCAGGTTTTTGTGAATGCATTATTTTGTTCCTGTGTATGACTGAGTAGTATTCCATGGTGTGTGTGTGGTGTGTGTGTATATGGTGTGTTAATGTGTGATATATATAACACACAATTTTTATATTATTTACATAATAACACCACACACACACATTTCTTTATCCACTTTTCTTTATCCAGTTGTTCATTGATGGGCATTTGAGCTGATTCTATATTTTTGCAATTGCAAATTGTTCTCCTCTAAACATTCCTGTGCAATTATCTTTTTTGTATAATGACTTCCTTTCTTCTGGGTAGATACCTAGTAGTGTGATTTCTGGATCAAATGGTGGATCTACTTTTGGTTCTTTGAGGAATCTCCACACTGTTTTCCATACTGATCGTACTAGTTTACATTCCCACCAACAGTGTACAATTGTTCCCTTTTCATCATATCCACGACAACATCTTTTTTTACTATTTTTTGATTATGGCCATTCTTGCAGGAGTAAGATGGTATTGTATTATGGTTTTGATTTGCATTTCCTTGATAATTAGTGATGTTGAGCTTTTTTCCATAGGCTCATTGGCCATTTGTATATCTTCATTTGAGAATTGTCTATTTATGTCCTTAACCTACTTTTTGATGGAATTGTTTGTTTCTTTCTTGCTGATTTGTGTGAGTTCTTTGTAGATTCTGGATATTAGTCCTTTGTCAGATGTATAGATTGTGAAGATTTTCTCCCACTTTGTGGGTTGCCTGTTAACTCTGCTGATTATTTGTTTTGCTGTGCGGAAACTTTTTAGTTTAATTAAATCCCATCTATTTTTCTTTGTTTTTGTTACATTTGCTTTTGGGTTCTTGATCCTGAAGTCTTTGCCTAAGCCAATGTTTAGAAGGGTTTCTCTAAGATTGTCTTCTATACTTTTTATGGTATTATATCTTAGAGGTAAGTCTTTGATCCATCTTGATCTGTCCAATTATCTATTGGCATAATTCATTATTAGACGTTATGTTCCTTCAGGGAATATTTTATATTGTTTCTTTTTAATTCCCTAGTTTAAAAAACAATGCTCTAAGCCTATTATAAAACATGAGAGTTGTAGTGGAAAACAAAGTGGTTATAGAAGAGAAAGTCAATGAACTGAGAGTTTCAGAGAATAGAATAAATTTCTAAGTGGCATTCATAGCAAAAAAAAAAAAGATATGTATATATTTTTGCTATGAATGTCACTTAAAAAGATTATATATGTATATATACATCTTTATCAAAGATATATAGTCAGTGTGTGTGTGTGTGTGTCTATATATCTTTATCATGTTGAAAAGCTGGAAGATAAAGCAGGTAGAGAAATCATCATAGAATGAGGGTTTGATGTGAGCCCAAACCTGTAAACAATTGCAGAACGGAGTTGTAATAGGTAGCATAGACTAAGGGTATGAGTTTCAAAGTTGGGAGTTTTGGAAGAAAGAAGGGAGTGACAAATGGGTGTAAAATAATATCAAGAGGAAATAGAGAACTTACTCCACCTCTATGTCCAGTCTTTAAAGACTATGAGAGAAAAAAATAACAAATGCTAAAAAGCATTTCCACAGAAATAAGAAAGATTTCAATTAGAACAAGGCGGTAAAGGGCATGTTTGATGAAAGCTTGAGGAAGTAGAAGACTTTGCTTAGGCTGGACATCCGAAGGGCCCAGTGTGGTTTAGAATTTCAGAGATCCATATCCATGTATAAGAATTAAGATTCCAGGGAAAGAGGAATCTGGGAAACTTGAGCTGGTGGCAAGGATGTAAATAGAAAAGTAGAGCATGATGGGATTAATTCTTTAGATTTTTAGAGAGTTTGTGAAAGTGAAACTAGGAGTGTGGGTGGGAAGTGGAAATACCCAGAGCTCCGGGACTTTTCCCACTTGTGCCAATGCATAAAATCAAAAGGAAAAAGAAAAAAGAAAATTAAGAAAACCGTGCCCTTCTTGCATTTCCTTCAAGTGGTTTTCTAATAGCTCGACATAACTTGATGTGTTTCTGAACTTCTTCCTCTTCCCCCACATTAAAACAACTTCCTCCTAGAAATACTTTGTATTCCTATAAGCATTCCCACCCTTCACCATGTGTTTAGCTTCTTAGCCTAGATCCTTTTTATTGCCTCTTTGTCTTGATCTCCTTCCTTCAGAGCCTTAGCACCTCATTCTCTATTCCTCCTAAGCCAATCTCCCATTCATAGTGATAAAGACAGACTATTCTAACATGAAAAAAAATCTATTATTTCCACTCTCGGTTTGAAATGCTTAGTAATAAAAACCCAAACACCTTTCATACGATCCAGTGCTTTTTGTGATCTGGCCTATATCTTACCTCATTTAAGTTAAACATTTTTCCTTTCTAACTTTCTGTAGTTCTTTGAATCACACATATACATATCCAATTTCTTTTTGATCCTCTCTCTTTCTGTTTTTTCTGTGTAGCTAAGTCTAGTTCATGCATCTTTTCACAAGTACTTCTCTATACGGTTGCCTCTAATTAGCTATAGCTGTCTTAGTCACCCTCTCACCTCCTTCATGGGTGGTGTGTGGTGCACCAGGACAAAAGTTACTCCTTCCTCTCCTAGTTTTCCATTGGCATAATTCATTAGACATTCTGTTCCTTCAAGAAATATTTCATTTTGCTTCTATTTTATTTCCTGATTCAAAATCCAATGCCAGTTAAGTAGAAGGCCTCATTAAATATTTATAGATAAGTGTACACAAAGAACAAGGGTAATTTTAGACATGACTATGGGCTTCAATCAAATAGAGGTATTATTTTTCAGAAAGGAATATGTGAAGAAGAAAAAAATGTAAACTGGCTAGGGACTCCTAGTAAATTTTGGTTTTCAGATTAAACTAAAAATGCCACTATTGAATAAAAAGAAGAATAAATATCATTCCTTCATTGACATAATTTTTTTTTTTTTTTGAGACAGAGTCTCCCTCTGTCACCCAGGCTGGAGCGCAGTGCGCTATCTCGGCTCACTGCAAGCACCGCCTCCCGGGTTCATGCCATTCTCCTGCTTCAAGCCTCCCAAGTAGCTGGGACTACAGGCATCCACCAGCCATGCCAGGCTAATTTTTTGTATTTTTAGTAGAGACAGGGTTTCACCGTGTTAGCCAGGATGGCCTCCATCTCCTGACCTCGTGATCCACTCGCCTCGGCCTCCATTTTTAATTGCTTCCCAGACCAGTACATAAATATGAAAGAAAGATTTGTCTCTATTTTTAAAGATTGATTTTTCGTTGTGATCGTTATGCTTTCCATTAATTTAGTATTTGGTGTTCAGGTAAA
>NW_022096264.1:0-183483 GCF_006542625.1 Nomascus leucogenys
AAGGGCTGTTTCTGAATACTGAGTACTTGCTAATTACGTGCCAGCCACTCTGAACACTCAGTACTGGTTTATTAATCCTCCAAGTACCCAGTGGGGCAGGGACTATAACTACCCTGGCTCGACAGTGAGGAGCCAGTCTGACACAGGGGAAGTAACTTGCCCAAGGTTATTAAGCTGGTAAGGCTTCAGGGTGACAGTCTTCTCATCTCGTGGGACATAAATCTGGATTTTTATGACAAATCTCACAATGTTTAAATGTTTCAATTAATTCCACAAAAAATTAAAAAACTGAGGGTGCTAAAAAAGAAGCCATCCTGGGACAGGAACCAAGTCCCCACTCTTGATTTCTATACTATTCTACGGCCACGTAATGAGTGAAACTGCAAGGGAAGAGTTTACAGAAAGGTAGAAGAAAAGATGTCTATTTTTCAAAGGTAACAGAAGTCTTAAGGTAGATTAAGGTAAATCGGAACTAAACCAGAGTGATGGGGGCAGGGAGGGGAGGGATTACAAACCCTCTTCCATACTGGAAATGATCCTTAATATTTAATAGTTTATGCATTCTGCTAGCCTAAATTAGTATTTGGCAATCATCTATCTTTTACAAAGAATGTCTAGTGATTCAGTTAACTTACCAAAACTCCACCCTAGGGGAGGCTCAATCTTCAGAATGAAATCCCCCTAAAAGGAAAAAAAGAAAATGAATTTCAAGAAATGAGAATTGTGACTCTGGCTTAATTTAGTGTTATCATTTAATCTAAATTTTTACACGGAAATGAATTCTAAGAGTAAGCCTTGTTCTTCTAAATGGTACTGAACACTGTGATTCTCTTCAGATGCTACAAGCTGAAGCTGAACACCAGAAGTTTTCATCTAAACAATCAGAAGACAGTGCTGAAGCCCATTCGTGAGTTCTAAAGACACTAGGATCGGCCACTCAATGTCTTTTAATACTAAACATCTATAATTTCTATTAATTGAGTCTCCCATTAAGCCTTCACATGCCTGCAGTTGGCACAAGTTAGATGTATCTACAGAAACTATAGTCACCTCTTACAACTAGATTTGGCCAGGCATAGTACCTCACACCTATAATCCCAACATAGTGGGAGGCCAAGGCGGGGGGTCACTCGAGGCCAGGAGTTCAAGACCAGCCTAAGCAACATAGCAAGACCCCATCTGTACAAAAAATGTTCTTAAAAAAATTAGCTGGGTGTGGTGGCAGGTGCCTATAGTCTTAGCGACTCAGGAGGCAGAGGCAGGAGGATCACCTGAGCCCAGGTCAATGCTGCAGTGAACCATAATCATGCCACCGCACTCCAGCATGGGCAGCAGAGGGAGATCCTGTCTCTAAACAATACACTACCTCATTAATTCAATAAATAAAACTGGATTTTACTTATCAACCCTGGTTTTCTTTCTTTTTCTTTTTTTTTTTTTGGAGATGGAGTCTCACTCTGTTGCCCAGGCTGGAGGGAAGTGGTGCAATCTCGGCTCACTGCAACCTCCGTCTCCTAGGTTCAAGCAATTCTCCTGATCAGCCTCCCGAGTAGCTGGAACTACAGGCATGCACATGACACCCAGCTAATTTTTTTGTATTTTAGTAGAGATGAGGTTGCACCATGTTGCCCAGGGTGGTCTCGCACTCCTGAAGCTCAGGCGATCCACCTGCCTCAACCTCCCAAAGTGCTAGGATTACAGGCATGAGCTACTACATCCGGCCTCCTGGTTTCTTGAGACTGATACTGATACTACTTAAAAAATTAATAAATAGATTTCAGGACAGACCCAGCTAGTCCATCTCTAGAAATCACTCCTATGCATTCTGGTGAAGAGTTAAGTTCAGAATATTTCCTAGTGTGTTATTTTAAAATTACCATTATTTTAAAATTGGAGGAAAGTCTATATGTCCAAATAGTTAAATTAGTTTGGGTTTGACTCTGACACACCACGCAGCGATTAAAAAGAAGGCAGTAGGCCGGCATGGTGGCTCATGCCTGTAATCCCAGCACTCTGGGAGACTGAAGTGGGCAGATCACCTGAGGTCTGGAGTTCAAAATCAGCCTGGGCAACATGGTGAAAACCCCATCTCTACTAAAAATACAAAAAAAATTAGCTGGGCGTGGTGGTGGGTGCCTGTAATCCCAGCTACTTGGGAGGCTGAGGCAGAGAATCACTGGAACCCAGGAGGCAGAGGTTGCAGTGAGCCGAGATCGCACCACTGCACTCCAGCCTGGCTGAGACTCTGTCTCAAAAAAAAAAAAAAAAAAAGGCAGTAGATCTATCTATGCTAATGTTGAAAGCATACAAGAGGAAAAAACCAAATGTCCCTCTGGTACTGAAAGCATTAACACAGGGCAGAAAATGAAACTGCAGAATAAATCCTATTGTTTGATTCCATTTGTATTAAAAAATATATCAAAATCAAAACTATGTATATTGACTATTTTTGCAACTTCCTATGAATCTGTATTTCCAAATAAAAGGTTTGTATGTGAGAGGATGGGATTGTATAGATAGAGGTGTTTGTGGATACGCATCTATGTGCATGTGTGCTTGTGTGTATTTGCATATATGCATATGCATGTGTATCCGTGGATATCTGAATAACTATAAATAGAAAGCAATCTGTTAGGATGCACATGAAAATTTTATAAGAGGGCCAGAAACAGTGGCTCACACCCGTAATCCCAGCACTTTGGGAGGCTGAGGCAGGTGGTTCACCTGAGGTCAGGAGTTCGAGACCAGCCTGGCCAACATGGCAAAACCCCGTCACTACTAAAACTACAAAACATTAGCTGGGTGTGGTGGCGGGTGCCTGTAATCCCAGCTACTCGGGAGGCTGAGGAAGGAAAATGGCTTGAACCTGGGAGGTGGAGGGTGGAGTGAGCCAAGATCCTACCACTGCACTCCAGCCTGGGCGACAGAGTGAGACTCCATCTCAAAAGAAGAAAAAAAAAAAAAAAACCTTTATCAGAGTATCAGACGTTATCACTACAGAGGGAGGTAAAATTGGAGGGAAAAGGTACAATTTATTTCACATACTTCTAAAGACCTTGACTTTTTTTCACAAAGCTCATGAATTCACGTATTACTTGTACAATTGTTTTAACAACACTTTAAGCTGCTTGCAAGTAACGGGTTCCATGAAATCAGAGTTTCTCACCCCTGGCACTACTGACATCTAGGCTGTCGTGGGCAGCACTGTAGCACATTTAGCTCCACGCCTGGCCACTACTCGCTGGGTAACTGTAGCGCACAGCCATGGATGTCACAACAAAAACGTCTCTAGACATTGCCAAATGGCCCTAAAGACACAGAGAGCCACTGTATTCGTCAAGGCAGTTTGTAAGTCGTCTCCTCCGAATGTGGCTAGGATTACCATATAGCACTAATAATTTACAAAACAGATGAGCATTTGCTAGTGTAGGAAAGGGCATGGTTAGTGCAGCCTGGTGAGGCACACTAGTGACTTCCCATCAGAAGTGACAAGCAGTCCCCTCTTACCTTATCATACAAAGGGATCAAAAGTAACCATTATTAGGGGCACAGTCTGTCTGGTATTTCAAAGTCCCATGCTTGGTGTACAGCTTTATCTGGAAAGGAAGGAAGCAAAGCAGAAATCATAACATTGCCTTTGGGAATTAACTACATGTTACACCTGAATGCACTCAGTCAGTATGCATTCACTGAGGACCTACTGTATGCCAGCTTTCAACACGGGGCATTACTGGGACAGAGGGAAATCAACAAACTCTCCTCAAATCATGTGACTCAATGTTTTTCAGATTAGAAACCACCTACAGCCTATTACAATGCCTTGTTTTTCAATGCTTTTCTGTTTATTTTAGTGGCTGTCTCTAGGTTGCTCCTGTTAAGTTTCTGGGTCTCAAACACATTTGCAAACTTTGCCATTAGTAAGGTGCTTATTAACATGCAAATTCCTGGCTGGGCATGGTGGCTCATGCCTGTAATCCCAGCACTGCAGGAGGCTGAGGTGGGCCAATCACTTGAGGTCAGGGATTTGAGACTAGCCTGGCCAACAAGGTAAAAGGCTGTCTCTACTAAAAATACAAAAAAAGTTACCCAGGCATGGTGGCAGGCACCGGTAGTCCCAGCTACTTGGGAGGCTGAGGCAAGAAAATTGTTTGAACCGGGGAGGCGGAGGTTGCAGTGAGCCAAGACCATGCCACAGCACTCCAGCCTGGGAGACAGAGTAAGACTCCATCTCAAAAATAATAATAAAAAAAATAAGATAAAGTAAAATAAAATGCAAATTCCTGGGGCCCACCTCTATTTCTCAACTAAAGGTGTGGAATGAGGGCCAGAAACCTTCTTACTAACTCTGAATAATTTCAAATACGTGGAGCAACATTCATCTAGAAACTTAATTTTCTCATTACTTTCATTCTCAGAATGACGAGTTAATGGGTGCAGCAAAACAACATGGCACATGGATACATATGTAACAAACCTGCACATTGTGCACATGTACCCTAAAACCTAAATAATAATAAAAAAAAAAGACACTTAATATCTGTCCTCTCTTCAAGGACTCTCAAACTCTTACATTCTGAGCATTACCAGACACAAAGTGTTAACCCAGTAAGATGCCCAAATACCATCTGAGTCTTCCACGTGTTGCGTGGCCTTGGGCAAGCTCATGTTCGGTTTCTTCAGGTGTAGACAGAGAGCCACTCCTTGTCATGTGGTTGTACAGATTCACATCAACGCATATTAAGCTCTTGCTACAGAATATGGATTCAAAGAAAAATCAGTTTGCGGCCAGGCATGGTGGCTCATGCCTGTAATCCCAGCACTTTCGGAGGCCAAAGAAGGAAGATCACTTGAGCCCAGGAGTTCAAGACCAGCCTGGACAACATAGCCAGACCTCATTCCTACTAGAAAAAGAATTAGCTAGGCATGATGGCATGTGCCTGTAGTCTCAGCTACTCAGGAGGCTGGGGCAGGAGGATTGCTTGAGGCCAGGAGTCAGAGGCTTTGGTGAGCTATGATGGTGCCACTGTACTCCAGCCTGAGCAACAGCGTGAGACCCTGCCTCAAATAAAATAAAATAAATGGAAAAAGCAGTTTGTATTACTATTTAATATCTCTCTCTGAAGAAAAAGGCAACACAGTGTAATACATAGGGAACATACTGGGCTCAAGGAAAATTTCCTAAATGTACCTGCACAGCTCAACCACTCTGAGGCTCAGTTTCCATGTCTGTAAAAGGAAGCAGTTGGGTCTGATGCATCTAAAAGCCTCACCTCCAAAATGCTAATGCTCTATGACCACGAAACAAACCATGACACGAGCTGCAATGAAGCAGTCTAATCTTACCAGCTAAGAAGATGTACAAAGTGACTAACTCATAACACGAACATTTGAACATTTGGGAAAGGGGTCATGTGAAATAAGGTTAAGCCTGTATGTAAAGTTCTCTGAGGGCAGTGACCACAACTTCATTCCCCAGTGCCTGAGACAGTGTCTTGCTTACTGTAGGTACTCAGTGAATTTGCTACAGGTGACAAAGAGATTCAGATGCATGCATTTAAGGCAGGGACTGGAAATTCACCAGCCTAGAAGGGTTAGGGAGGCAACATCAAGGGGCATTCATCCAAAGGGATTCGGATCACTACACAACCCAAGCCAAGTGTGGCAGCCCAAAGATCCGCTGGTTTTCCAGAGAAATAAAGAAGCCACTCCTTATTATGAAACCTCCTGATTGTTACAGTATTACCAACCAGTATAATTTTTTTTTTTTTTTACAGTAAGGTCCCTGTTAGAGAACAAAATGTCAGTCTCATAAGAGTATGGAGTTTTGTCTGTTCTTTTCACTGTACTGCTATATCCACACTGGGCACAAGGCTTCAGTATGTGCCGGGGCTCAATAAATAGTTGTTGACTCAATGAACATGATGTAAAAACACCCAGGATAGGGGAAAGCTGAAGAAGAATGAAGGCAGTTGCATAGGAACACAAAAAACACCATCAAGAAACGACCAGGACCATGAAGTATCTTGATTATTTCTACGTCTTTCATAAAGTACAATCAGGACACAGGATGGCAATGTAATCTACATCAAGATGGCCAGTATGAAATGTCTGATTTCAGAATTGGAGTTATGAAAGAGTGAGTGTCCCAGACCATCTGGACAGGCAGCCCTTGGGCTTAAGGAACACACTTCATAAGGGGTTACAAAACCTGCTCTCTGCTCTCAAGGTCACTATGAGGATGAGGGTGGAGGGGGTGCTTGTCTTTTCCTTCCTTCCAGAATCCCTGGAAACTACAAGTTGCAAGAGGCCTTACCGGGCAGCTTCTGAAATGCCCTGTGCCGTCTACAACCATACCACCCTGAACGTGCCCTGTGCCCAACGCAGACCTAGGAGGTGGCATGGGCACCCAGAAACATGTACCCAGGAAATCCTAGGAGCCCTGCCGCTGCCAGTGGGTAGATTCATTCAATGCCTGACCTCTGACCTCTTCAGACTGAAAAAGCAGCAAACAAAGGGGCCTTGAAGAAGATCACGGATCCGCTTGTTAAAGAAATATATCTGCTGGGTTCCACTGTTTCTCTCCCAACACCATCCTATAGGTACAAAAACTGAGACATAGAGCAAGGGCAGGTCGCAGAGCTGGTGGGGTGTGGAACTGACTCCCTACCCCTCCCCCAATCCTCAGCAGAACACAGTGCTTCACCCTTCACTGCCAGCCCTGGAACAGCTCAAAGGTGCTTTCAGACGATCTTTGGGGTCTTATTTGGCATTTCCCAGCCTCTTCCTTCGTTTTCTCCTAAATTACCTCGGAGGCACCTGCTCTTTTCCTCTTCCTTGTCCTACCCCACCATAAATCCCCTCCCAAAAATGAGGCCCAAGCTTTGCTCTGGTCGCCTCCCATCTACCCCGACAAATGACATTCTGCCCCTACCTCCATCCATCCCTTTCCTCTTTACGGGAACCCTTTCTGGGTCATAATACCACCGGCTGAAAAACATTTAACAGGACTTTACAACTTAATTGAAAAAAAAAAAAAAAAAATTCCTTCAGCACAAATCTCTAGGGTAATTCCAGTAACTACTCATTAAGGCAATCAGGGCAGCTGGCAACTCTCCATTTTCAGGGGTGGAGGGGAGCGGGAGAAATAAAAATAGCTTTCCAGCCCCAGGGTTTCCAATACTGATCTACTAGGTCAGAATCTATGGGATGGGAATTGATGCTCTTTAAAATCATGCCGCGGGGTTTGGAGGAGCAGTGGATTAGAACTTTGGGGGGTTCTGGGCTGTGGAGCTTGGGGCATAAGACATGTGGTCTCTAGGTTCTGGAATATGGGTTTGGGGCAATCTGAGTTTCAGGGGGTCTGATTCGAGGAGATCTCAGGTCTGTTTTAAAGAAATGGGGTCTGGGCTCCAGGGAATTTGGGGTCGGGGTTTTGAGGATCTGGGGTCTGTGTTCCGGGGATGGAGTCCGGGTTTTGAAGAACCTGAGATCTGGCACCCCTCAGTCCTTAGACGACCCCATGATAAGAATCTCCCCTCCAGCGCCACTGGGGAGGGACTGCAGGGAGCTCGCGGACAGCATAGCCTCCGAAGAGGTAAGGGCTCCAAGGACGCCACACCGCCCGGGGTCAGAGACGAGGCCAGCGCGGCCCAGAGAGGCTGAACCCCTGGCCTGGCGACTCGGCGCCGGGGCCGCGGGGCGGGCGCTCACCTCGATGAGCGAGTAGTTGATCTCCACGTCCGACTTGACGAAGCCACCGCAGCCCACCACGATGTCCTCCGGGCCGTGCGACGGCATCACGCCGCTCAGCAGCAGCACCACCGCGGCGGCGACCACCGCGGGCCCCCGCGGCCCCGCGCCCTGGCCCACCAGCATGGCCCGGCCTCCCCCAGCTAGGCCCTCCGCAGGCAGCCGGGTCCCGCCCCTCACACCGCACGCTGCAGACGCCTTCCTCCTCCCAGGCCGGCCGACAGCCCAGGCCCCGCTGCCGCCCGCCGCCGCCCGCCGCCGCCGCCCGCCGCCGCCGCCGCCCGCCGCCGCCCGCCGCCGCCCGCCGCCGCGCCGCCGCCGCCGCCCGCCGCCGCCGCCCGCCCGCCGCCCGCCGCCCGCCCGCCCGCCGCCCGCCCGCCGCCGCCCGCCGCCCCGCCCGCCCGCCGCCGCCGCCGCCCGCCCGCCCCCCCCCCCCCCCCCGCCCGCCCGCCGCCCGCCGCCGCCCCGCCGCCGCCGCCCGCCGCCGCCGCCCCCGCCGCCCGCCGCCCGCCGCCCGCCGCCGCCGCCGCCGCCGCCCGCCGCCCGCCGCCCGCCGCCGCCGCCGCCCGCCCGCCGCCGCCGCCCGCCCCCAACCGCCCTCAACCGCCACGCCACAGCCGCCGCCGCCGCCGCCAACCGCCGCCGCGCACGCGCGCTTCGACCCCACGCTCACAGCCCCAGAAGAGAGAACTAAGGCGATGCTCGCAAGGAAACAAGGCCATCTCTGCCCTCTAGAGGCCTGGAGGACTCCGCGCAACATCTGGGAGGTGCAACGCAAGGTGCATGCCTACAGGGAGAAGCTCCAAAGATGAATGCTACTTTAGAATTCACCATCACAGCTGGAAAGGACGGGAGATTTTGTTGGCAGAATTATCTAACAACTTTCTCAAACCTTTCTGACCCATATATTTCGCAGGTAAAATATATAATCTCACCAAAAGCTTTAGGGCCGGGTGTGTGGCTCAAGCCTGTAATCCCAGCTCTGTGGGAGGCTGAGGTGGGTGGATCGCTTCATCCCAGGAGTTCGAGACCAGCCTGGGTAATATGGCGAAACCCCATCTCTACACACACACACACACACACACACACACACACACACGAAAAAACGCTTTAGGAATTTGTGTAAGCTGGTGTATTTTTCCATGATAAATGATCGATACTTTTTTAAGCGAAACATGTTAATGTTAGCATATTAAAGAAAGTATGTACTTTGGGAGGCCGAGGCGGGTGGATCACGAGGTCAGGAGATCGAGACCCTCCTGGCTAACACGGTGAAACCCCGTCTCTACTAAAAATGCAAAAAATTAGCCGAGCGCCGTGGCGGGCGCCTGTAATCCCAGCTACTCGGAGGCTGAGGCAGGAGAATGGCGTGAACCCGGGAGGCAGAGCTTGCAGTGAGCCGAGATCGCGCCATTGCACTCCAGCCTGGGTGACAGAGCGAGACTCCGTCTCGAAAAAAAAAAAAAAAAGAAAGTATGTAAGATTCATTTTAATCCTAGCTCTAATAACATATGCCTAAAAACAAGTTTGGATGAGTTTTCTTCCCCTAAGCAAGAAGTGCATGCGGTCAGTATACTTTGAATTAGCTCTGCAAGATGAAACATGATTTGCCTGAAAATAAGTTCAAATCCGGCATATTTTGTCCCAAGAGTGAATTCATATGTACACTGAATTTAACTAGCAGTCACCACATCAAAACACACAACAGAGGCCAGGCACCGTGGCTCACGCCTGTAATCCCAGCACTTTGGGAGGCCGAGGCGGGCAGATCATGAGGTCAGGAGATCGAGACCATACTGGCTAACACAGGGAAACCCCGTCTCTACTAAAATATAAAAAGTTAGCCGGGCGTGGTGACAGGCGCCTCTAGTCCCAGCTACTTGGGAGGCTGAGGCAGGAGAACGGCGTGAACCCAGGAGGCGGAGCTTGCAGTGAGCCGAGATCCTGCCACTGCACTCCAGTCTGGGCGACAGAGCAAGACTCCGTCTCAAAAAAAAAAAAAAATGCTTTTCTAACCTAATATTAGGAATTCTTCCATTTTGCCTCAAAAAAAAAAAAAAAGCTAGTGCTTTTATTTTGATAGGTTTTGTATTTTGTTTCTAAATGACAAAGTAGGACTGGATTTCCTGCTGCAATTTGCCATTGTGGCTAAAACTTAAGCAATAAACAACTAAGAAGCACAGGTTCGAAGTATACAGTAGTCAAACCTTCATGGGGGCGAGGAGGGAATGAAGGGAATGACACATTGACCTCAGGGTCATAATCATGAGTGCATCTGATTTCAGTTTCTCGTGCTGCATTTTCACTCAAATACAGTAGACTCTCAACTATTTAGTGATAATGAGAAACCATTTAAATAATTCATCTATTTATTGGGGTTTGTTATTTATAACCACAATTGAAATAGATGCCTTTTATGCAAATCACCAGAGGATTGAAAACCACCAATTAGAAAGTGTTGGCCTATGGAAACCTCTCATCTTACAGAATGGGAAACCGAGGCCCAGAGAGGAAAAGGAAGTTGTCTAAGACTCTCTGCATGCAGCCACAGGTTTTCCAGGAGCTAGAGAGCAGGAATTGGGGCCGGGAGCCATGGCTCACGACTGTAATATGAACATGTTGGGAGTCCGAGGTGGGCAGATCATTTGAGGTCAGGAGTTTGAGACCAGCTTGGCCAACATGGCGAAACCCCATCTCTACTAAAAATACAAAAATTAGCTAGATGTGGTGGCGCACGCCTCTAATCCCAGCTACTCAGGAGGCTGAGGAAGGAGAATCACTTGAACCAGGGAGCCACAGGTTGCAGTGAGCTGAGGTCTTGCCACTGCACTCCAGCCTGGGCGACAGAGTGAGACTCTGTCTCAAAAAAAAAAAAAAAAAAAACAAAAAAAGAGCAGGAAGTGGGATCCCCAAGTTTTGTTCTGGACTCACCCCAAATGATTTCTGCTGTGTTCCTGACTTTCTATTTCCCTCAAATTCATCTTCAAATATAGAAAGAAATGAAGCACCAGGACTGTGACAATGCCAATTCATGGGGGTGGGATTGGGGAGTGGCTTGCAGAGAGACAGGGATTTAGCTTCCCCATAATTTCCATCAGTTTCCACCAAAACCAGCTCAGATAAGCAGACATGATTTACATGGAAACAGTAGACCTGCCACACTGAGCTTCATGACAAATCCTTGGGTTCTTTCTGTCCCGAAGCTTCCAGAAGACTCAGGCAGGAGGACGGCTGAAGGGGACAGGGGAGGGGGTGCTCCCTGGGCCCAATACTGGATTTAGAGAGACACAAAAAGGTCAGGGAAAACACGCTGTGGGGTACCTGCAGAAGGCAAGAGTAGAAGATGAGGACAGGACCCTGAGAATTAGCAAGGCAGCATGGAGAGTGCAGAGGATTTTAATTCTTCTCCCAAACTGAGCACGTGTGCTTGTCTGTCTAAAAGAGCTGAATATTTCATTCCTGTCTTGAAATGAATACTTGCTCACTGCAACAACAAGGAAATTGGAAAAGAAAACTAGGATTCCCCAAGATCACTGCGTTACCACATTTCCATCTTTTTATCGATGCATTTATGCTAGTATGACATCCAGTCATTTCTAAGAAGTGGTGGCTGGGTCTTTGACACTTTGCTTTAAGACCCAAGAGAGGGCTGGGCATGGTGGCTCACACCTGTAATCGCAGCACTTTGGGAGGCCTAGGCAAGAGGATGGCTTGAGGCCGGGAGTTCCAAGGCAGCTTGGGCAACAAAGTGAGACCAGTCCCCACAAAAAATTTAAGAATTAGCCAGGCGTGGTGGTGTGTGCCTGTAATCCCAGCTACTCGGGAGAGGCTGAGGTGGAAGTTTGCTTGAGCCCAGGAGGTCAAGGCTGCAGTGAGCCATGATGGCACTACTGCGCTCCAGCCTGGGTAACAGAGCAAGATCCTGACTCAAAAAAAAAGAGAGCGAGAGAAAAAGACTCAAGAGAGGAAGGTAAATGCTTGGCCTTCTCTGTGTTCCCTAATTTAGGCATATCGTTTTCTTTTTCTTTAAAAAAAACCAAAGCCTATTTTATATTATAATCTCTTTTATTCAATCATCATTTAGCAACCACTTTTTCATATTAATATGTGTCTTCAATGGCATTTTGTTTGTTTGTTTTGATACAGTCTCGCTCTGTCACCCAGGCTGGAGTGCAGTGGCACAATCTTGGCTCACTCCAACCTTCGCCTCCCAGGTTCAAGCAATTCTCCTGCCTCAACCTACTGAGAAGCTGAAACTACAGGCACGCACCAAAACACCCAGCTAATTTTTGTATTTTTAGTAGAAACGGGGTTTCACTATGTTTCCCAGGCTGGTCACAAACTCCTGACCTCAAGTGATCCGCCCTCATCAGCCTCCCAAAGTGCTGGGATTACAGGCGTGAGCCACCGTGCCCGGCTGCAATGGCATTTTAAACCACTGGTTAGTAACCCATGGCCTAAATTATAACAGTAATAATAAAAGCTAAGTCTTCTGAGCATTTAATGTATGTCTGGCAGTGTGCTAAACGCTTGCATAATCTCACTAAGTTCTCCCCACCACTCGGCAGGTAGACAGTGTCTATTCCAGCAGTGAGGGGACTGTGACGTGGTCTCCATCCTATCTCCCTCGGATATTATGAAAAATGTCACAGAGTGTGCACCCACTGTGATATTAGGAAAAAGCTCTCCCTCGGGTATTAGAATAATATCACAGGGTGTACACTCACTGTGATATCAGGAGTAAAATCACTCTCAAATATAACGAATAATATGCAAGGGTGTACACTCACTGTGATATTAGGAGTAAGATCTCCCTCAGATATTATGAATAATATCACACAGTGTACACCCACTGTGACGCGGTACACCCACTGTGACACGGTACACCCACTGAGATATTAGGAATAATATCTCCCACTGGTATTATGAATATCTCTCTTAGATATTATCACACCCACTTTGATATTGGGCGTAATATCTCCCTCAGATGTTTTGAATAATATAGGAAGGTGTACACTCACTGTGATATGGAGAGTAATACCTCCTTCAGATATTACAAATAATATCACAGGGTGTAAACCCACTGTGATATTGGGAGTAATAGCTCCCTTGGATATCACGAACAGTATCACATGGTGTACAGGGTGTACACCCACTGTGCTATTGGCAGTAATATCTCCCTCAGATATTATGAATAATATCACAGTGTTTACAAACATGCTGTACACCCACAATGATATTAGGAGTAGTGTCTCCCTAAAATATTACAAATAATATCATAGGGTGTACAAACATGGTGTACACCGACTGTGATATTAGGAGTAATATCTCCCTAAAATATTATGAATAATATCACAGGGTGTACACACATGGTGTACAACCTCTGTGATATTAGAAGTAATATGTCCTTAAAATATTATGAATAACATCACAGGGTGTAAACACAGGGATACAGCCACTATGAAATTAGGAGTAATATCACCCCAAGATGTAATCAATACTGTCACAGTGGGTACACACACTGATATTATGGGTAATAATATCTCCAGAAATTTGACGAACAATGTCACAGGGTGTACACCCACTGTGATATTAGGGGTAATAACATCTCTCAAGGATATAACAAATAATATGACAGGGTGTACATCCACTGTGATATTTTGGGTAACAATATCTCCCTAGGATGTAATGAATAATATCACAGGGTGTACACCCACTGTGATATTAGGGGAAAGAACATCTCCTCAGAATATAATGAATAATATCACAGGGTGTACACCCACGGTGATATTAGAGGTAATAATATCTTCCCAGGATATAATGAATAATATCACAGGGTGTACACCCACTGTGATAATAGGAATAATAATATTTCTCAAGGATATAACAAATAATATGACAGGGTGTACATCCATTGTGATACTATGGGTAATAATATCTCCCCACTACATAATGAATACTATCACAGAGTGTACACCACTGTGATATTAGGGGTAATAACATCTTCCCCAAATATAACGAATAATATCACAGGGTGTTCACCCATTGTGATATTAGACGTAAAAATATCTCCCCAGGATATAACAATATCACAGGGTGTACACCCACTGTGATATTAGAGCTAATAATATCTTCCCAGGATATAATGAATAATATCACAGGGTGTACACCCACTGTGATAGTAGAGGAAATAATATCTCCCCAAAATATAATGAATAATATTACAGAATGTTCACCCACTGTGATATTAGAAATAATAATACCTCCCCAGGATATAATGAATAATATCGCGGGGTGTACACCCACTGTGATATTAGAGGAAATAATATCTCCCCAAGATATAATGAATAATATTACAGAATGTTCACCCACTGTGATATTAGGAATAATAATACCTCCCCAGGATATAACGAATAATATTACAGGATGTACACCCACTGTGACAATATGGGTAATATCTCCCATGATATTATGAATAATATCACAGGATATACACTTACTGTGATATTAGGAGTAATAATATCTCCCCAGGATATAATGAATAGTATCAGAAGGTGTACAGCCACTGTGATACTAGGAGTAATATAGTATCTCCCCAGGATATAACAAATAATATCACGAGGTGTACATGCACTGTGATACTAGGAGTAATATAATATCTCCCCAGGATATAACAAATAATATCACAAGGTGTACATGCACTGTGATATTAAAGAAAATAATATCTCTTCAGGATATAATGAATCATATCACAAAGTATACACCCACTGTGATATTAGGGGTAATATTATGTCTCCAAGATATAGTGAATAATATCACAGGGGGTACACCCACAGTATATTAGGGGTAATATTATATCCCCAGAATATAACGAATAAATATCACAGGGTGTACACCCACCCTGACAATATGGATAATATCTTCCAGGATGCTATGAATAGTATCAAAGAGTATACACCCACTGTGATATTAGGGGCAATATCTCCACAGAATATTACAAATAATATCACAAGATGTACATGCACTGTGACATTAGGGGTAATATCACCCAAAAATATTACAAATAATATCACAGCATATACACAATGGTGTACGTTCATTGTGATATTATGATATCCATAGGGTATTACAAATAATATCACAGGGTGTACCCCCCACTGTGATATTAGGAGTAATATCTTTCTGGGAGGTCACAGCGTGTACATGCATGGTGTAAATTCACTGGGATATTAGGACCAATATCTCCCTGGGGTATTACGGATAATATCACAGGAAGTACACACACGGTGTACACCAACTGTGATATTAGGAGTAATATTTCCCTAGGATATTAAGAAAAATATCACAGGTTATACACCTGCGGTGATATTAGAAGTAATATCGGCCTAGGATATTAGTAATAATATCACAGGGTGTACACTCACTGTGATATTAGGAGTAATAGCTCCCTAGGATAGTAGAAATAATACAACAGGGTGCACACCCACTGTGATATTAGGAGTAGTATCTCCCTAAAGTATTAGGAATAATATCACAGGGTGTACACATACTCTGATATTAAGAGTAATGTCTTTCTAGGATATTAGGAATAACCTCACAGGGTGTACATGCACTGATATTAGGAGCAATATCTTTCTAGGATATTATGAAATATATCACAGGGTGTACACCCACTGTGACATTGGGGTAATATCTTCCAAGGATATTAGAAATAATATCACAGGTTGTACTCTGACTGTGATATCAGAAGTAACAATATCTCTTCACAATATAACAAATAATATCAGAGGATGTACACCCACTGTGATATTAGAAGTAATAATATCTTTCCAGTATATAACAGACAATATCACATGGTGTACACCCAGTGTGATATCAGAGGTAATAATACCTCCCCAGGATATAACAAATAATATCACAAGGTGTACACCCACTGGGATATCATGGGTAATTATTTCTTTCCAGGATACGATGAATAATATCGCAGGGAGTACCCCCACTGTGATGTTAGAAGTAATAATATCTCCCCAGGATATAACGAATACTATGACAGGGTGACATTCAGGGTAATAATATCTTCCCAGGATATGACAAATAATATCACAGTGTGTACACCTACTGTAATATTAGGGGTAATTTCTCCCCAGGATATAATAAAAAATATCACAGGTTGTACACACACTGTGACATTAGGGGTAATGTCACCCCAGGATATTAGGAAGGATATCACAGGGTGTACACCCACTTTGACGTTGTTGGTAATATCTGACCCAGGATATTACTAATAATATCAAAGTGTGTACACCCACTGTGACATTAGGGATAATATCCCCCCTAATATATCAAATAATATCACAGGGCTTATACCCGCTGTGACAATAAGGATAATATCTCCCCAGGGTATTATGAATAATATCACAGGGTGTACACCATCTGTGACATTAGGGTTAATAACACCTCCCCAGAATATAATGAGTAATATCACAGGGCGTATATCCATTTTGATATTAGAAGTAACAATATCTCCCGAGGAAACAAGGAATAATAATACAAGGTTTACTGGGATATTAAGGATAATAATATCCCCCCAGTATATAACAAATAATATCAATGTGATATTAGTTATAATAATATCTTCTTGGGATATAAGGAATAATATCACAGGGTATACACCCACTGTGATATTAGGGGTAATATCTCCCTAGGAAATTATGAATAATATCACAAGGTGTACACACATGTGTACACCCACTGTGATTTTAGGAGTAATATCTCCCTAGGATATTACAAATAATATCACAGGGTTTACACCCACTGTGGTATATGGAGATATTTTTCCCCTAGAATATTACAAATCATATCACAGTGATACACTCACTGTGATATTATGAGTAATATCTCCCTAGGATATCTCGAATCATATCACAGGGTGTACACCCACTGTGATATTAAAAGGAATATCTTTCTAGAACATTACAAATAGTATCACAAGGTGTACACCCACTATGAGGTTAAGAGTAATATCCTCCCTAGAATATTATGAATAATATCAGTGTGTAGAGCCACTGTGATTTCAGGAGTAATACCTTCTTAAGATATTACGAATAATATCATAGGGTATACACCCACTGTGAAATTAAAACTAACAGCTCCCTACGATATTATGAATAATATCACGTGGTGTACACTCAAGATGATATTGGGAGTAGTATCTCCCTAGGAAATTACGAATATTATCACAGGGTGTACACCCACTGTGATATTAAAAGTATTATCTTTCTAGGATATTACGAATAATATTACAGGGTGTACTCCCTCCGTGATATTAGGAGTTATATCTCCCTAGGATATTACAAATCATATCAGAGGGCGTACACCCACTGTGGTATTAGATGTAGTATCTCCCTAGGATATAACAAATAATATCACAGGGTATACACCTACTGTTGTATTAGGAGTTATATCTTCATAGAATATTATGAATAATATCACAGGGTGTACACCCTCTGTGATATTAAAAGTAATATCTTTCTAGGATATTATGAATAATATCACAGTGTGTACTCTCACTGTGATATTAGCAGTAATAACTCCCTAGGATATTACGAATTATATGGCAGAGTGTACACCCACCGTGAGATTTGGAGTAATATATCTCTAGCATATTATGAATAATATCACAGGTTGTACACCCACTGTGATATTAGGAGTAAAATCTTCCTCGGATATTACAAATAATATCACAGTGTGTACTCCCACTGTGATATTAGAAGTAAAATCTCCTTCGGGTATTACGAATAATAATCACAGGATGTACACTCACTGTGATATTAGGAGTAATATCTCCCTCGGATATTTCGAATGGTATTCACCCACTGGGATGTTAGGATAATATCTCCCTTTGATATTACGAATTGTATCAGAGGCTGTACACACGTGGTGTTCACCCAGCATGATATTAGGAATAATATCTCCCTCGGATATTAGGCACAGTCTCTCCCTGGGACTTAGCAGAGCGTAACCCCCCAGTGTTAAATAAGCGGCCACAGCAAGAGGTACAGGCACAGGGACTGAAATGAAGACAAAGATCTGACAAGTTTAAAACATGTATTTAAAATAGAATTTATAAAATGCTTAATCTGCCGACTCAGGAGCCCGCGGGGCAGGGTGGGGTGGGAGTTGGCAGGTGACTGCTACACCAGCAGAGTAAGACTGCAGGGGTGAGGCCCTCCCTCCAGTGCCCTTGTATTCAGACACCCGAGGGGCCCATGTGCACTCCTGGGATCACGACCAGAAAACAGGACCCCAGAGGTTTCTTGAGTCTCTGCGTACCAGGGCGGCTGGGTACAGCCCTGCCAGCCCATTGCATAATCTTCTAAGTTTTCCCCACCACCCTCCATTTCAGCAGCAAGTTGCCTGTGATGTGGTCTCCATCCTCTCGGCCTCGACCCGGTGGTCCCCGTGACTGGACACTTAGGCGGTCACCAGGCCTCCTTGTTACTAACTCCTTGTTACTAACAGCGGATTTTCTTTATCCTCAACCAGGTGAAGTTTGTCCCAGAGCTGCACTAAATCATCACCAACATGATTAAATGGGGTACACTTCAAAAAAGCAATTGGGTCAGATATAATCAGCAGTGAACTCAGAATCAACCGAGTGACATTGAGTCAGTAAATCGCTGACTGCCTCAGTTACCCCATATGATAGTTTTGAGGATGGGAACATTCAAAGAGTTGATTTGGAAGGATATCAAGAGTGAAAATTCCAACATTTTAGTTCCTTTAAGTTAAATCCAGGCACTATCTTTCCTGCAAGTCTCCTGTTCCTTTCAGATTGCACAGGTGAGAGTGCTCAGATTAGGGCTGGAGGTTGTAAACTATTGCTCCCACACCGACAGTGCCCCCAAGTCATCCATGTATTCTGTGCATTTTCCTGTGCTAAACACTCTCCCAAAACGTCGTGGGGCCTGATTCTTCCTCTTTGTTCCAGTGGCCCTGGGTGACTCAAGTGCCCATTCGATGACTAGGACACAGAGGTTTTAGAGAGATGCTCCATGAGGCCCCAGGTGCGAGCCTGTACCCTGCCGGAGCATGAGGCAAGGGACAGGGCATCGTCTGTGGGGGTAGTAGGGGTAGTGGTCAGCCAGGCTTGGTTACTCTACTTGCTCACCAGAGGATCCTACACCTGCCACCTCCGATAGATCCACTGCCTCTGTGCCTGCCTGTACTGCTGATGCTCCAGTGGCGAACTCAGCATCCCAGCCTAGGCCCAATGCCACTGAAGGTGGACCTGCCCCCTGAGGACCCAGGAATCCTACCACTCAGCTGTCCCCAGGAGTGCCCACACCCTCATTCTTATCCAGGACCCAGGAGCCCTACCCCGGCCTTCCCTCATCAGCTGTAAATGATGATTTACTGCTGTTACCATCATCACTGCCTTTAGTGGCCAAGGGCCTTCCAAGGTGCCAGTTCTGGAATGAAAGATGCCCTTGGGAGGTGTTGACACTCAGGTACATAGGTGCTCAACAGATTGCTTCCTCCTATCCTCAGTCTTTGCACGCAGCCATTGGCACTCCCATTGTATGGAAGGAAACCAGCCCGGGGTCACACAGCTGGTCAGCAGCAACACAGCTGGTCTCAAATCTAAGGTACCTGGCCATGCCTCCATGAGGGACTGGCCTGCAAGGGAGGTTGCTCCTGGCTTTGGGGAGCCTTTCCTGGGCTGCACGAATAACCCCCACTGTTTGAGGCCCCAAACTCTGCTCACAACTCCTTCCTTTCCCTGTCTCTGCTTGGGCTATAATGAAGGTGAATCTAGCCACCCTTCATGGACATTATAGTAGTCTCTGCCTTTCATTTTTGGTCTAATCTGACTTCAACCCCCACCTACTTGGTCTCTCCTTTTACAACCAACACAGCCGAAATCTAGGGATTTTTTTGTTTGTTTGTTTGTTTTTGAGACAGAGTCTCATTCCATTCTGTTACCCAGGCTGGAGTGCAATGGTGTGATCTCGGCTTACTGCAACCTCCACCTCCCGGGTTCAAGGGATTGTCCTGCCTCAGCCTCCTGAGTAGCTGGGATTACAGGTGCATACCACCACACCTGGCTAATTTTTGTATTTTATTAGAGACGGGGTTTCACCATGTTGGTCAGGCTGGTCTCCAACTCCTGACTTCATGATCCACCTGCCTCAGCCTCCCAAAGTGCTGGGATTACAGGCGTGAGCCACCGCACCCAGCCAAATCTAGGGCTGCAGCATGGTAGCAGCATACAAATAGAATTGAATTCCATAGTTTTGCTATCCCTGTTTTTTGTTTGTTGTTGTTGCTGTTTTTGAGACAGAGTCTCACTGTCACCTAAGCTGGAGTGCAGTGGTGCGATCTCGGCTCACTGCAACCCCTGCCCCCCAGGTTCAAACTATTCTCCTGCCTCAGCCTCCCCAGTAGCTGGGACTATAGGCACCCACCACCAAACCCGGCTAATTTTTGTATTTTATTAGAGACAGGGTTTCACCATATTGGCCAGGCTGGTCTGGAACTCCTGACCTTGTGATCCACCCACCTCGGCCTCCCAAAGTGCTTGGATTACAGGCGTGAGCCACCACACCCTGCCCCTGTTTTGCTTTTGTTTTGCTTGTTTCTTAGGGTTGTTTTTCTATTTATGGTAAAGGCATTGGCTTTCCATTTGCAGCATCAATAGAATATTTCCTGTTTACAATAACCTTATGTCATAGTAAATGGTAAAGGGATTTAAAGCAGTGGTTTTCAGCTGCCAGAGGCCTGAGTGAGTTTGGGCACACTCTGTGTGATCGGGCAGAAGAAGGCCTTTGGGAAGTTTAGCTGAGGACTAGGCCAGGAAAGGTGATGGACAGTGGAGGTCTGTCCTGGTCACCAGGCCCCTGGGTCCTGCCCACCTGCTTGGCGCTCCCCAACCATCACTCATGATGCTGCCAAGCCCTCTGGGTATTGTGGCCAAATACCCTAGGAGAGAAGCTGATGAACTTTGTTTCTTGAAATGCACAGATTCCTTGGACATCCCTGGGAGGTCAATCATGAAAGTCAACTTGGTTTTCTCCCCCTCATTTGGTTTCAGAATTTAGAGTCCACATGCACAGGCAGTAAGATGATATAGATAAGTGACATCATCACTCTGTTTCGGATGTTAAAATGTCTAAGTGGGTTAGGGGTGATTTGAGATCACACAACCTTGTGCCACAAAGTGGAATTCCCAGGCCAGAGAGAGACATTTTATTGCCACATTATGATCTTATCATTGAGTTTAAAGGCAATCTTGTTTCATTTTGGATTCTTTCTTATGTTTATATCTTATAAGGGCACTTTGAATTTCCAAGCAAATAATAATTTTGAGTTAGCTTTTAATCATTGACTTCTAGCACAGTTATATGATCAGAAACATGTTGTGTGATTTGATTGCTCTAAAATATACTGAGGTTTGCTGGAACAAAATAAGTCAGGTTAACTTTTGTAAATGTACCGTGCATGCTTAAAATGAATGTATCTACAACATTTGTTCCTGAGATACAGGTTGATGGACGGATGGCTACAAGGATGTGATGGAGATGGTTTACTATTGGGACCTTCCACATCCCACTGATGTTTTGTTGCTTAGGATATGAACGGCTGAGCGGGGGCTGTAAAACCTCGCACTCTGCTTGGATATGAGTTTCTTCCTGCCGTCCTGCCATCATTTGTTTTTTAGGTTTTGTCGCCAAGAGTGACCTTGAGGAACCCTGGGAGCTCAGGAAGGAAGGAGCGCCCAGAAGCAGGGACAGGGAGCTGGTTGGGGAGGACAAGAAATCAGGTTTGTGAAGGTTCCAGAGAGGACCTGTCCTTGGGAGGAGCGTGGGGGGCTGAGATGGGGGAGGTGGCATTGGAATGACACCAGGTGGAAGCACTGTGAGCTCACAGGTGGTCCACTGTGAGGCACCACCGGGGTCACCGATTGGTGGAGAGGGAGTATAAAGCCCCAGGGTTGCTAAGATAGGGCCCAGACCGAAGAAGGTTTGCTGGAAAGCAGATCCCTGGTCTCCATCTAATTGCTCCTAAGCCTCACGCTCCCTTGCCCCTCGCGTACTGTTGCTTCCCTGATTGACCTTCTCCCTGACCTGTAGCTAAACCTTCTACCAGCGCTTCAGAACTTAATTTGAACCGGATCCTTTCCCAGATCCCTTTCTTATTCTCCTTCTCCTCCTCCCCCTCCAAGTGCCCAACAGCCCCCTTCTCCTCCTTTCCCTTCCCTTCCCTCCCCTCCCCCTTCCCTCCCCTTCTCCTCTCCCTCCCCAACTCAGATCTGGGCCCCCATCCCCATCCCCTTCCCTCCCCCCGCCCTAAGCCACCCCCACCTCTGTCCTGGCCACCTCAGGGCACCCTGAGAGGACCAGGACATGCGGGTGCAGTGGCTGTTCTTTTGGCTCCTCCCGCTGGGATTTATCAGCCATCAGTCCACCCATGTGAGTAGACGCTGGACCCACGGGGTTTCTTCCTTGTTACTGGGCTGTGTCACGCGGCATGAAATTACACAGCTCAGGCCTGTAATCCCAGCACTTTAGGGGGCCAAGGTGGGCAGATCAGTTGAGTCCAGGAGTTGAGGGCTAGCCAGGGCATCATAGCGAAACCCCATCTCCACAAAAAATTCCAAAAAAAATTAGTCGGGCCTGGTGGTGCATACCTGTTATCTCAGTTACTGGAGAGGCTGAGGTGGGAGGATCGCTTGGGCCCAGGAGCTGGAAGCTGCAGTGAGCCTAGATGGCCCCGCTGCACTCTTGTCTGAAACAAACAAAATGGACCAAAACAAAGTGAAATGTCATTTGATTTGTGTCACCTGGTTTGATGACTTTTTTTTTTTTTTTAGACAGAGTCTCACTCTGTCGCCCAGGCTGGAGTGCAGTGGCAAGATCTGGGCTCACTGCAACCTCCGCTTCTGGGGTTCAAGCAATTGTCCTGCCTCAGCCTCCTGAGTAGCTGGGATTACAAGCGCAGACCACCACGCCTGGCTAATTTTTGTATTTTTAGTAGAGATGGGGTTTCACCATGTTCGCCAGGATAGTCTCCATCTCTTGATCTCATGATCCGCCTGCCTCAGCCTCCCAAAGTGCTGGGATTACAGGCATGAGCCACTGTGCGCGGCCAAAATATATAAACTTAAGTGTAAGTTTACTAACTTTGGAAAGTACGTACACCAGCATAACCCAACCCCCTTTCAAGATCTACGTTATTTTATTTTTATTATTTTTTTTTTTGAGACAGAGTTTCTCCCTTGTTGCCCAGGCTGGAGTGCAATGGCACAACATCAGCTCACCGCAACCTCTGCTTCCCAGATTCAAGTGATTCTCCTGCCTGAGCCTCCTGAGTAGCTGGGATTACAGACATGTGCCACCATGCCCAGCTAATTTTGTATTTTTAGTAGAGACAGTGTTTCTCCATGTTGGTCAGTCTGGTTTTGAACTCCCGACCTCAGGTGATCTGCCCGCCTCGGCCTCCCAAAGGGTTGGGATTACAGGCGTAAACCACCGTGCCCAGCCAAGATCTACACTATTATGTCACCCCAGAAAGTGAACTCTCACTCTTCCCAGCCAGTCTCTTTCTTACAATAGGTTAGGTTGCTTATTCTGGAATTTCACTTATACAGATGCATGCCATGCCATAGGTACTCTTTTGTGTCTGCCTTATTCTGCTCAACACCAGGTTTCTGAAATCATTACCATTGTTGTATGGTTCTCTAACTCCATCATTTCCATTTCAGACTCAGCATATGCTGAGTTCAACCTGTTGAAGGGCTATCTCTGTTTAATTCACCATCTTGAAAGAAACATTTAAAATTGAGATGTTTTCAAGAATATATAGTTAAATCCTGAGGAATCGATGTAGAAATGGTATCACAAGGTGTCTGAACTTACTCAGGGGAAGTCTTTGTGTTCACTCACATAAGAGTCTAATGGGATTAATATCAACAATCTTAGAGAAATCCCACACTATTCATGCCATTTTCATGATCTCCACCTTGGTAATTTTTTTTTTTTTTTTGAGACGGAGTCTCGCTCTGTCACCCAAGCTGAAGTGCAGTGGTGCGATCTCAGCTCACTGCAACCTCTGCCTCCCAGGTTCAAGTGATTCTTCTGCCTCAGCCTCCCGAGTAGCTGGCGCGTGCCACCATGCCCTTCTAATTTTTTGTATTTTTAGTAGAGATGGGTTTCACCGTGTTAGCGAGGATAGTCTCAATCTCCTGATCTCATGATCCACCCACCTTGGCTTCCCAGAGTGCTGGGATTACAGGCGTGAGCCACCATGTCTGGCCCACCTTGTTAATTTTTAAGCACTAAAATTTGATACTTATTTGTGAATGAAGTAACCTCTTCATTGTATTCTTTTTTTTTTTACTTATGCTGAGCTTTAAATGACAAAGATTCACATAATCCAAGAGAGAAGTATTATTTAGAGGGATTCTTTTATCATGTGATATATAATAAATGCATCCAATGTTACACATCAATTTAAAAAACTAGTAAATAACTTTTAAGTAAAGATAACTACTGGCCAGGTGCAGTGGCTTACACCTGTATTCCCAGCACTTTGAGAGGCCGAGGCAGGTGGATCATGAGGTCAGGAGTTGGAGACCAGCCTGGCCAAGAAGGTGAAACCCCGTCTCTACTAAAAATACAAAAATTAGCCAAGCATGACGGCAGGCGCCTGTAATCTCAGTTACTCAGTAGGCTGAGGCAGGAGAATCGCTTGAACCAGGGAGGCAGAGGTTGCAGTGAGCTCAGATCATGCCACTGCAATCTAGCCTGGGTGACAGAGCAAGAATTTTTCTCAAAACAAAAAGAAAAGAAAAGATAATTACTTTATACTTAGCTTGTCCTACCCATTGAGTGACGGGCTGCATGTGGCCCAGGACAGTTTTGAATGCAGTTCAACACAAATTTGTAAACTTACTTAAAACATTATGAGATTTTGGCCAGGTACAGTGGCTCATGCCTGTAATCCCAGCACTTTGGGAGGCTGAGGCGGGCAGATTACCTGAGGTCAAGCGTTCGAGACCACCCTGGCCAACCTGGCAAAACCCCATCTCCACAAAAAATACAAAAATTTGCTGAGTGCACTGTCAGGTGCCTGTACTTCCAGCTACTCAGGAGGCTGAGGCAGGAGAATCACTTGAACCTGAGAGGCAGAGGTTGCAGTGAGCTGAGAGCATGCCACTGCCCTCCAGCCTGGGTGACAGAGTGAGACCCCATCTCAAAAACAAACAACAAACAAAAACAAAAAAACGGCTGGGCACGGTGGCTCGCATCTGTATTCCCAGCACTTTGGGAGGCTGAGGCAGGCAGATCGCCTGTCAGGAGTTCAAGACCAGCCTGGCCAACATGGTGAAACCTCATCGCTAGTAAAAATACAAAAATTAGTCAGGCATGGTGGCAGAGACCTGTAATCTCAGCTACTCGGGAGGCTGAGGCAGGAGAATGGCTTGAGCCCGGGAGCTGGAGGTTGCAGTGAGCCGAGATTGCACCACTGCAATCCAGCCTGGGCGACTGAGCGGAACTCTGTCTCCAAAAAAAAAAAAAAAAAAAAAAAGAAGGATTTTTTTTTTTTTAAGATCATCAGCTATTGTTATTGTTAGTGTATGTTATGTGTGGCCCAAGACAACTTTGCTTCTTTAATATAGCCAGGGAAGCCAAAAGATTGGATATCCCTGCTTTATACCAAGAAAGATGACACCCCACATTTGCAATGCCTAAAAGCACTGCCAGCCATCCGAAAAACATGAGACTTCTAACTTCTGTTCTTTTTTGTAGCAGTGGAATCCCACAGTGATATCTGAGGGATGTGGTTACCTTTTGGAGGAGGTTGATGGTTTCTAAGGATGATTCTTTCTGAGTGAAATATTGTCAGTGTCATTGACCTTTTCATTATATCAACTATTATTATTCCAGGTTATCAATTCTCTGCATGACCATTTTCATCCTGGGACTGACTTTTGTGGAATTCTGTGGATAGTTATCATTATTGTGTTTCTGGGAATTTCTACACTTGCCATTTTCCTCTGGAAAACTAATCTTTGTGTGAGTATACTAACTTTCTCTAGAGGTATACTTGTAATCACAAATAAGAAATTATTTAAAACAATTCACGTTTCTGGACTTCATTATGAATATGTGGTTTTACCCAAAAAATCAGGGAAATGATTTATTAGCATAAGAATTACGAAAATATCTGCCATTTACATTATGAAAATTAAATAGGTTGGTGTTTGTTTAAGAGAATGTCAACAGAGCTTTTGGTCAAAAACAAGTTTTTTTTAAACTTTGTGCTATTTATCAGAAATGGAGTATGAGGTTTCATCACTTAAATAGGAAATTGTTTCTCAACTCTTCTGCTTTAGAGTTCTATCATATGGGTGGAAGGAAAGCTTCCAATCTCCTCTCTAAAGATTCACTACAGAAATGAGCTGACAACAGACAGCTTAACAGGAAAAGAAAAACATAGAACAGGCATAAACATGGGAACCAGCTGAAAAATGAGACTGCTAGAAGGGCCGGATGGTTGATGCTTAAAGAGCACCCTCTTCTGAGGGGAGAGGGAGATAGATGGAGATGTAGGCAATTTAGAGGGGCAGCAAATGATTTTTAGGGGAAATGAAAGAGCCCAAGGAACAAACAATCGGCCTGAGACAAAGTTCCTCTGAGGTCATAGGGTCGAGGTGACAAACTGCCGGAAGGTGAAGGGCAGAACTGCACTGCTTCTCATGATGCAGAGAAAGCCCCAGAGAATCTCTTAGAACTGCCCTCCAGAGAATCAATGAAAAGTGTGTCTGGGCAGGGTGATTTTGAATGACATCATTCAAAGTGCCTGTTCCCAGTTGCAACTGGAGGGTGATCAGTATGTCAAAAGTCTGTACTTGGTAAGAATTTGGCTGCTAAGTGCCATAATTTGTCTTTTGAGCCTTTTTTCCATTGGGTAAGTTGAGCTCTACATTTTCTCTTGCCATTCATGACAGTAAAAATGTGGTTGTCGGGGGGCTGAACCTCCTTCTGAACAATGATCCAAGATAAAAGTACTAATACCACAATGCTTTTTTATATTCAAGGGAAGAGGAAGTATGTTTCAGTTTTACCACCTAGATAATTACACGTCATTTGGCACTGCCTTTCAAGATATGTAGAAAACAGAAAATATATGAGTTATGAAGATATCTAGGCACATTTAACATTCTCTACCCCACTTAGTCCTGACCAGAGAATTTTCGATATAAATTGGGGGAAGTTTTTTTTTTTTTTTTTTCCAGCCCCCAGACGAGTCTCCCTCTGTTGCCCAGGCTGGAGTATAATGGTGTGATCTCAGCTCACTGCAACCTCCACCTCCTGGCTTCAGGCGATTCCCCTGCCTCAGCCTCCCAAGTAGCTGGGATTACAGGTGCCCACCACCATGCCCAGCTCACTTTTGTATTTTTAGTAGAGTCGGAGTTTTACCATGTTGGCCAGGCTGGTCTCAAAACCCGACCTCAAATGATCCGCCCACCTCAGCCTCCCAAAGTGCAGGGATTACAAGCATGAGCCACCACGTGAGCTGGGGGAAGTTTTTAAATTTACCACTTTTTACCAATTCCATTTAGGAAAGTTCAGTTGAGCTGTTTGACTTGGACAGCTTTGCAACTTCTCATCTTTGTCCTTGTCATCTAGTCATCTATACCACTACCTCCTAAGCAGGGACATCATGGGTGCCATGAAGCATTCATGCATGACGGCATTTCTTTGCTTCTCATTTCTTCATGTGTTTGACATTTCTCCTAGCTCCAAACTGGGCCAGCTACCTTTCTTATGAAATCTAGCAGTAGCTATGGGATAGATGTGGTTGCTCTTTCATCTTTTTGGATTACCCATTGCTTCTCTCGAAATCCTAGCACATGTTTTGTTTTTTATCCTATGTGCAGAAATCAGAAAAAAACAAATTCTACAAAGAATTTGAAAGATATTACTTCAGGCCAGGTGTTGTGGCTCATGCCTGTAATCCCAGCACTTTGGGAGGCTGAGGCAGGTGGATCACTTGAGGTCAGGAGTTCAAAACCAGATGGGCCAACGTGGTGAAACCTCATCTCTACTAAAATTAGCCTGGCATGGTAGCGGGCACCTGTAATCCCAGCTACTTGGGAGGCCGAGGCATGAGAATCACTTGAATCTGGGAGGTGGAGGTTGCCGTGAGCCAAGGTAGTGCCACTGCACTTCAGCATGGGTGAGAGTGATGCTCTGTCTCAAAAAAAAAAAAGTCATTTCAATGACTACCTCAGGAGATTCGTAGGTATCTGACCCACACCTGAGATGGGATTTGCATTGCATCTTAGCTATGATGAGAACAAATATTTAATATCTTAGAAGATTAAAAGCATACTGTGATAATGTGGAAATCTTGGTGGGAATTCAGTCATTAGTGAGAATGTTTTGCGTTAGGTTCAAACCAGCCTCAATGAAGCTGATGTGAGGGAAGGGAAGGTGGACTCTGAGTAGAGCAGGGACAGAAGGAAGATGTTCCAGTGCAGATCAGGAAGGAGCAGGGGGTGAAATGTTACAAATTCTAGAACTCAGAAAGCTGAAGGTAATTACTTCCTTTTCAAGTTGTGAAACATGTTAACCTGTGGTAAAATACTTATAACATGATAATTACCATCTAACCGTGTTGAAGTGTACAGTTCAGTTGTGTGAAGTATATTCATGTCATTTTTTTTTTTTGAGACGGAGTCTCACTCTGTCACCAGGCTGGAGTGCAGTGGTGTGATCTCGGCTCACTGCAACCTCTGCCTCCCGGCTTCGAAGGGTTCTCTGCCTCAGCCTCCTGAGGAGCTCAGATTACAGGTGCCTGCTGCCATGCCCGGCTAATTTTTAGTAGAGACGGGATTTCACCATCTTGGCCAGGCTGGTCTTGAACTCCTGACCCCGTGATCCACCCGCCTCGGCCTCCCAAAGTGCTGGGATTACAGGCATGAGCCACCACGCCCGGCCGTCATTCTTAAATTATTATTTCCTAGGTGTCTTTCCTGAAGACTGTCTTAAAGTCACAAAATGTACATGACAGATCCACAGATGTACATCGGAAAGCCTGGAGGTCCAATAGCCGTAGCCAGGAAGGTAAGGCTCTGTTGCAGTCCCCATAGTGTGGAAATGAGTTTGCCCTGGAAAGGGAAAGAACAGCTTCTTGCCCTCAGGTTTCTCACCTTCTCCTCTCCTCAACTTCACCAAGGGCAAGGGTCCACTCGTATGCACACGAACAAAAGAGTTTCTTCCTTTCAAGGAATTAAAATTGGCATGGAAGACCTCTATACTTCATGGAGATATATGGAAGCCAAAGTTCGAACTGAAGTCCATAAGGTGACGACGAAGGTCAACAGTCATTACAAAATCAATGGACAGAGGAAGACTCCCAAGGAAGAGTAAGATGTGCCTTGACACAAATACTGTTGTATGAATCATGTGCCCATCAAAGTAGACAACTGTAAAGTCCTTGAGAATATTTTCTACAATATTTGTGGCAAATTCAGTGGGTTCAAAATTGAGTTTGTCCTTTCTGCTTGATTAGTTTAATCTGCATATTTCCTTTCCCTTCCTACATTCTTGTTTGTAATTTTTTCGGGGGAAGAGGAGGTGCTAGTACTGGCATTGGTTTTCCTTTCTCTCTCTTTTTTTTTTTTCCCTGAGACGGAGCTTTGCTCTTGTTGCCCAGGCTGTAGTGCAATGGCACAATCTCGGCTCACTGCCTTTTGGGTTCAGGCAATTCTCCTGCCTCAGCCTCCCAAGTAGCTGGGATTACAGGTGCCCACCAACACGCCCAGCTAATTGCTGTATTTTTACTAGAGATGGGGTTTCGCCATGTTGTCCAGGCTGGTCTTGAACTTCCAACCTCAGGTGATCCACCCGCCTCAGCCTCCCAAAGTGCTGGGATTAGAGGCGTGAGCCACCACACCCAGCCTTTTTTTTTTTTTAATTTTGTGATAGAGTCTCGCTCTGTCGCCCAGGCTGGAGTGCTATGGCGCAATCTTGGCTCACTGCAACCTCTGCCTCACAGGTTGAAGCAATTCTGCTAAGCCTCCCGAGTAGCTTGGATTACAGGTGTGTGCCACCACACTTGGCCAATTTTTTTTTTTTTTTTGAGACAGAGTCTCACTCTGTTACCCAGGCTAGAGTGCAGTGGCTTGATCTTGGCTCACTGCAACCTCCACCTCCCAGGTTCAAGTGATACTTATTCCTCAGCCTCTTGAGTAGCTGGGACTACAGGCATATGCCACCATGCCCGGATAATTTTTGTATTTTTAGTAGAGGCGGGGTTTCACCATATTGGCCAGGCTGGTCTACAACTCCTGACATCATGATCCACACACCTCGGCCTCCCAATGTGCTGGGATTACAGGCGTGAGCCACTGCACCCAGCCCAATTTTTGTATTTTTAGTAGAGACAGGGGTTCACCATGTTGGCCAGGCTAGTCTTGAACTCCTGACCTCAGGTAATCCACCTGCCTCAGCCACCCAGCACGAGCCACAGCGCCCAGCCTGGATTGTTGAATTCAATGCTTGGGTCACCTCCAGATTCATTTTCACAGTCTTTCACGTTTTGGTCATATTACATTGTATTTTGCTGCCATATGCCTGATCTTTTTTTGTTAAATGTGAGATACTTGTTAAAAAATATTTAGCAATGAATTGAGGCCTAGCAGCATGTTATCTTGTTGCAGAAGAGATGGGAGTCTACTTCTGGGGGATGGTCAGGGGTCCTCCATACAGGCTGCAATGGAGGTCGTCAGTGCAGTCTCAGTCCCTACAAAGGCCAGGGTATTTCCTGTCCACCTCTATTCTGATGTGTGACTCTTCTGGGTCTCAACCAGAGCCAGTGGACTTCAGTACGGCTTGCTTTCATTGGCAGACCCTCAATCCACTTGTTTTCCATGTAATCCCATGCATGTGTGCAAAAGCTGCTCTGCTTCTTTGCATCTCAGTAGTCCCTTCTGGAATTCAGCAATGAAACTCAGGGAAATGGGTTCCAAATGCGAGGCTGACTTTCGTCCTGGGTTTCCTTCTTCTGCGTCTTGACCTCATGTCTGTTTACTGCCATGTTAGCAATTTGATGTATTCAATCATGGGTTTTATTCTGTTTGGTGTCCCCCATTGTTCTCATCAGAGATCAGAAGCTTCAGATGTACTTATGTCAACTCAAGGGTAGAATGCTTCCTTAGCTTCCCTCCAGAGTCAGGGTTTGTGTTTCTAGTTCCCAAGTGCACAGCAGGAGTAGTGATGTCCTCACTGGCTTCTCATTTGCATTAAACTGTGAGCTCCTGTAGCGTGGGGACAGGACCTGCTCCCATTGCATTCTCAGCACCTCACCACATACTCCTTGTTTGAGGCCACTCCAGAGAGCATGTGCTGAAGGATGCCCTGTGGTCAGAAACAAGTTCATTAACTTTCTCTTTGAAGTGTTTTTGTCTCTGTTTCCTAGCGTTCTGGGAATTTTCACAGCCTTCCTATAAAACCAAGTATCAGGTGAGATCCTTAGGATCAGGAGCATGAATCAAGTGGTGTGAGGGCAACACAGCAAACTTAGCTTTTTAGGCCATTTTCTTTTTCTGCTCACACTCTCTGTGAACTGAACCTTGTTAAAGTCAGTCAACACCAGGGTGGATGGTTTGCAGTTGTCACCTATTTTCAGCACATAACACCCTGACTTAGGAGCCATTCCGATCATTTCTCATTCAATAGATGCGCCCAGCATTCAGATTGCCTTTTCTCTCAACCAGGATCTTTAAAGTCGATGACAAGGGTTCCAGTCCTGAATCATGGCAAAGTGCAGTAGTGAACTGCAGGGTTAATGACACCATATTCTGGAAGGATCTCTATGGCTGATGGTCTCCGTGCTGGCATCAGCCTGTGACTGAGAATCAGGTCTCCCACAGGAGAAGTCAGATGAGGAGCAATCCTCTGCTTCCGATGGAGTTAGTTGTGATGAGTTGGTGAGGTCTGGTTTTTCACACTGAACTAAAATGAGCTTTCACTGTGTCAAGCACAAGACTGACCCCAGAGACACACATAGTGCACCTCATAGAAGCTTTTAATAGTCTTTATTTACTAAAGAATAGGACTAACTATAGAACTATGAAGATAAGCTGGAAATGACAGATGACTTGCCAGCAGGCCAGAGTGTGATTTTTCTTTGTCCCTCAATGGGAGGTGTCAATTCTCCCTTCGGTTGTGAGAATCAGTTGGTTCATTTATGGGAAGGTTGCAGGGGGGATCTTTGAATCAGAGCCTTCAGATGCCAGAAGGGCAGAGGGAATCCCACACGGGCTGGCGGATCATGTGTGTGCATTTCTCTCCCTTCTAATCTCAGGAAGCTAAGAATGAAAGAATGTGAGCAAGCAGAAAAGGACAGGCAGCTATCAGAGGCAGAGGAAAATGGGAAATCGATTATGAAAGAAATAGACACCGACATGTGAGTTCAGAAACTGAACCCCACCCTCTTGGGAAACCCCCATTGGAGACGGGGTTGTGTTTAACCTTTGTACAATGTTTAGACCCAGTAAATGCAGAAATAGAAACAAACGGTCAGAAGACATATCGAGAGAGAGAGAGAGAGTTCACAAAACAGAAAACAAAGTACCTTAAGATTTACCAGTGACCAAAAGATGTGAAGTAGCAAAATGTCTCCTGATCCCATTGCCAGCTAGACTGTGTGGAAACTCGGTTCATACCAGCCATTCTAGGGGTGGGGTGGGTTGTTGTCATCCTCAGGAAAGTGTGTTGTTGTAGGATCAAACACATCCTTCAAAAGGACTATGCCTGTTTATAAGCCCAGCTGTTTCTGCCCTGTGAAACACGGCAAGGATATTAATACAAAGAGAATAGAGCTTTATGGTAAAAGATGCTCAGTGAAGGATGAATTAGGGATATACTGAGAATGGGGAAGGAAACTGTCAACTCAGAAGTCAGCAGGCAGTAAGCAAAAGAGGAGGAATCAATATAGCAACAGTTTGGATCAGACTGTACTGATTGTTAGTTTTTGTTTTTGTTTTTTTTCTGAGATGGAGTCTTGCTCTGTCACCCAGGCTGGAGTGCAATGACATGATCTTGGCTCACTGCAACCTCCACCTCCCAGGTTCAAGTGATTCCCCTCCCTCAGCCTCCCGAGTAGCTGGGATTACAGGTGCCTGCCACCACGCCCGGCTAATTTTTTGTATTTTTAGTAGAGACGGGGTTTCACCGTGGTCGCGATCTCCTGACCTCGTGATCCCCCCGCCTCGGCCTCCCAAAGTGCTGGGATTACAGGCGTTAGTCACCGCGACTGGCTCAGACTGTGCTTTTATAGCCATCTGAAATTCGTTTTCTAGGTATAGATAGGTTGTGTAAGGGTACAGTTGTGAGGATAACAGAAACATGGCAGATTATTTAAAATCATCCCGAAAGTGGTGCTTAATCTGATGAAAGTGATTGTAATCCATAGGAAATTGTTTCACGCTGCGGAAAGGTTGCGGCGGCGGGCAGAGGACTACTACAGACGCAAAGTAAGGAGCTTCCTCCCCGCAGTTGCAGGATTGTTCAGTGCTGATGCAGATGATGGCACGGCCCTTAGACTCTCTCAACATTCAATTTCTCATGTGTTGGCTTTTTCAGATCGCCCCTTCTGCAAGAAAGCCTCATGCCAACTGGGTAAGTTTGTTTGTTTTCCTTGCTTTTGGACATAGTCTGCCAGGTCAGGACATGGATGTGTTTTTCTGCCCACAGCTCTGTGCTCAAGCCTTGCAGAGGAAGATGGCAGAGAGGAAGGCTGCCTCCAAGCAGCAAAGGTAGGTCATTGTGATGGACATTTTAAAGGATGTTTTTGTTTTAAGATAAAGCTTTGAGTGTCTAGTAAGGAACTTGGTGTTTTAATTCTTCAAGTCAATTCTTTCTATGTCTTCTAGGTGTGAAATGAGGGAAAAACAGAGAGTGCCACAGAGACACATGCGTCGGGAGCCAGTCCAGGGACGACCGGGCCTAGAGAACCCTTTCTGGAGGGGTAGGAGCTCGCTGTGAAGGCAGCCGCTGAATTTCTGCGGCACAATCCGCACACCCTGCTTCTCCTTTTGGGGATGAGGGCTCGGGTGGGGTAATGGTTATGTTTCCTGGACACAATTCCAAGCACTTATAAAGAGAACAGTTGTCTCGCTGGGTAGCAGGACCCTATTTTTCTCAGGTGCCCTAGCTGAATGGCTCTTGGCTAGTCCCCTGTGAATGGTGGAGCTCAGGCCGCTCCACTGACTGTGGACATTGCCCCACCCTGATGTCTTGGTTACTTTTAACTGAGGAGATGAGCCTAGAAGGCAAATGGGCCAGCTCCCCTTTCCACCTTGACTCAGTGTGAAGGATTTATTTTTCCTTCATTTGAGAAAACAACAATAGCACTTTAGAATGGGAGCCACATGTGCTGATGAGAGCAGAGATTTTCTGGCCATGTCTTCATGGATCAATATTGTAGCATGAGATCTGCTTTAAGAAAAGCATTTATTTACACTTTTTGGAAATTTCCTCATTATTTTTGTTTAAGTTGTTTACTGTCAACTATATAACTCCATTAGTAAGTTAAATTCCTATGTAATCTTACTCCTCTAACATTTGAAGTGTAACCCTAAAACTTTCCAGTTAATTTCTGTAGCTCTTACCTTTTCTCATGACTGTTCATCTCTTTATGTCCATTTCTGTTCATAAGTATTGATAATACCTGGCCAGGTATGAAAGTTAGATTAACTATGAATCCACAGAATTTTAAATGTCCCTATGGCTTGAAGAAGAGGAGCAGTGCTGTTCCTGTCCAGGGTTTATTGATATTCTTCCAATCATGGCTGTTCCTATTTTAATTTTGAGTCTGTGCTCACATGATGAGTGATTTCCTCTGATGTGTACTGATTTAGAGCTCATTTCCAGCTGGTTAGAGCCCACCCTGTTCACAGCCTGTTGAGAGTTAAGAATACCCCTGGACCAGGGCTCTGTGGTATCTTCCTCAAGGATGAGGGTCCAGAGGGCTCCAGAGTCCTCTGAGGCATGTGGTCAATAAACCCTGTGCCTCTGGTAAGGGACCTGCGTGGCAGGGAGTGAGATGGCAGCGGAGGGTGTGGAGGGTTTCTTATTCTGCACAGCAGATGCAAGCCAGATTTAGCCCCATTCCCTTCTCTGGCCCTTAGCAGATTCAGGACCTCATTCGGTTCCCATGAGGAACAGCAGCTGCATCCCAGCTGAAAACAGAGAGAAGACAAAGGTAAACGCTGGGGACATTTTCACTCTTCCTATATCAGGACACTTTGGTCTTTTCCGACAATGCCCTCTCCTGGCCTGGCCTCTGCTCTGTGGGTTCTGTGGTGCCTTTTCTGTCTCGACTTCTTGAGAAGCAAAATCTTCCCCATGAGCCTTCAGGCTTCTCCATTCCCAGCTGATCATCGTTGGTGGCACCTACAGAATCCATAAAGCTCAGGGGCCGAGGGCTGAAGGGCTTTTACTGTTCTGTTTCCAGAAATAACACGAGGAGGCACCACTGACCTCCACTACTCTAGGTCTCATGGCGCAGTGAACTCTGACTGATCCACTTTACCCAAGATGTTGTGGGGTCTCATTTCCAAAATATGCAGGATTTTCTTTCTTTTCCTGTGATTTTGTTTGCATTCTGCTATAATGTAGGTGATTAACGTTTTGTGCAATTTTCAATGCTCTTTCACATGCTGGCTGTGAGGGAGGAATGAGGATAGACATAGACATTCCCAATGTCTCAAACATGCTTCTTTGTTACTCTCTTATGACTCTGTCTTCCCTGGGGCAGGACCCCAGCCTGCCTACATTTGCAGACAGACACAGTGGCATGTGGAGACAACGGTGTGTCCCAATGATTTTACTCCCCAGCTGTGGGCAGTACTCAGTGGAAGGGTGGTATTATGACACTGATACTGCTATTTTGAAACCTGGAGGATGGAAAGGTGCAAAAATCTATCACCAGCAACAGAAGGTGCAGCCTGTGTTGGTGGTGGTAATTTTGTCCTTCAAATGAATATGTGTGAAAACATTTCTTCCTTTGGCCCCACAGGTCAGAATGGCTGCAGTGGAGCATCATCATTCCTCAGGATTGCCCTACTGGCCCGACCTCACAGCTGACACTTTCAGAAAAAGGAAGGGCCGCCAGGCACCTCCTCCAACTCAGTGTCATCTGGGAGGTCAACCACCTCCATCAGCTAAAGATCGTCTGAGACCTCTGAATCTGTCTCGACTACAGTGTCGACAAGGACCTCAACCACATTCTACAACTGATGAGTTTCTGAGAAGAGATAAACTTCAAGTTGAGTGTCCCCTGGGACCTGTTCCATTTCCTCCAGCTGAAGATTTTGTGAGCCTCAAAACACCTCCCGAGTGTCTTCTGGTACCTCTTCCACCCTCTCCAGTTGACAACTTTCTGACACCAGAGAACCCACCCGTCGAGTGTTGCCGGGGACCTGTACCATCTCCTCGAGCCGATAATGTTAGGAAACGCAAGACACCTCCCGACTCTTTTTTTGTACCTCTTCCACCTTCTCCAGTGGAAGATTCTCTTAGCCTCAAGACACCTCCCGAGTGTCTTCTGGTACCTCTTCCACCCTCTCCAGTTGACGACTTCCTGACACCAGAGAACCCAACCGTCGAGTGTTGCCGGGGACCTGTACCATCTCCTCGAGCCGATAATGTTAGGAAACGCAAGACACCTCCCGACTCTTTTTTTGTACCTCTTCCACCTTCTCCAGTGGAGATTCTCTTAGCCTCAAGACACCTCCCGAGTGTCTTCTGGTACCTCTTCCACCCTCTCCAGTTGACGACTTCTGACACCAGAGAACCCACCGTCGAGTGTTGCCGGGGACCTGTACCATCTCCTCGAGCCGATAATGTTAGGAAACGCAAGACACCTCCCGACTCTTTTTTTGTACCTCTTCCACCTTCTCCAGTGGAGATCTCTTAGCCTCAAGACACCTCCCGAGTGTCTTCTGGTACCTCTTCCACCCTCTCCAGTGACACTTCTACACCAGAGAACCCCCGTCGAGTGTTGCCGGGACCTGTACCATCTCCTCGAGCCATAATGTTAGGAAACGCAGACACCTCCCGACTCTTTTTTTGTACCTCTTCCACCTTCTCCAGTGGATGATCTCTTAGCCTCAAGACACCTCCCGAGTGTCTTCTGGTACCTCTTCCACCCTCTCCAGTTGACAACTTTCTGACACCAGAGAACCCACCCGTCGAGTGTTGCCGGGGACCTGTACCATCTCCTCGAGCCGATAATGTTAGGAAACGCAGACACCTCCCGACTCTTTTTTGTACCTCTTCCACCTTCTCCAGTGGAGATTCTCTTAGCCTCAAGACACCTCCCGAGTGTCTTCTGGTACCTCTTCCACCCTCTCCAGTTGACGACTTCTGACACCAGAGAACCCACCGTCGAGTGTTGCCGGGGACCTGTACCATCTCCTCGAGCCGATAATGTTAGGAAACGCAAGACACCTCCCGACTCTTTTTTTGTACCTCTTCCACCTTCTCCAGTGGATGATACTCTTAGCCTCAAGACACCTCCCGAGTGTCTTCTGGTACCTCTTCCACCCTCTCCAGTTGACAACTTTCTGACACCAGAGAACCCACCCGTCGAGTGTTGCTGGGGACCTGTACCATCTCCTCGAGCCGATAATGTTAGGAAACGCAAGACACCTCCCGACTCTTTTTTTGTACCTCTTCCACCTTCTCCAGTGGATGATCCTCTTAGCCTCAAGACACCTCCCGAGTGTCTTCTGGTACCTCTTCCACCCTCTCCAGTTGACGACTTCCTGACACCAGAGAACCCAACCGTCGAGTGTTGCCGGGGACCTGTACCATCTCCTCGAGCCGATAATGTTAGGAAACGCAAGACACCTCCCGACTCTTTTTTTGTACCTCTTCCACCTTCTCCAGTGGATGATTCTCTTAGCCTCAAGACACCTCCCGAGTGTCTTCTGGTACCTCTTCCACCCTCTCCAGTTGACAACTTTCTGACACCAGAGAACCCCCGTCGAGTGTTGCCGGGACCTGTACCATCTCCTCGAGCCGATAATGTTAGGAAACGCAGACACCTCCCGACTCTTTTTTTGTACCTCTTCCACCTTCTCCAGTGGATGATTCTATTAGCCTCAAGACACCTCCCGAGTGTCTTCTGGTACCTCTTCCACCCTCTCCAGTTGACGACGACTTTCTGACACCAGAGAACCCGCCCGTCGAGTGTTGCCGGGGACCTGTACCATCTCCTCGAGCCGATAATGTTAGGAAACGCAGGACACCTCCCGACTCTTTTTTTGTACCTCTTCCACCTTCTCCAGTGGATGATTCTATTAGCCTCAAGACACCTCCCGAGTGTCTTCTGGTACCTCTTCCACCCTCTCCAGTTGACGACGACTTTCTGACACCAGAGAACCCGCCCGTCGAGTGTTGCCGGGGACCTGTACCATCTCCTCGAGCCGATAATGTTAGGAAACGCAGGACACCTCCCGACTCTTTTTTGTACCTCTTCCACCTTCTCCAGTGGATGATTCTATTAGCCTCAAGACACCTCCCGAGTGTCTTCTGGTACCTCTTCCACCCTCTCCAGTTGACGACGACTTTCTGACACCAGAGAACCCGCCCGTCGAGTGTTGCCGGGGACCTGTACCATCTCCTCGAGCCGATAATGTTAGGAAACGCAGGACACCTCCCGACTCTTTTTTTGTACCTCTTCCACCTTCTCCAGTGGATGATTCTATTAGCCTCAAGACACCTCCCGAGTGTCTTCTGGTACCTCTTCCACCCTCTCCAGTTGACGACGACTTTCTGACACCAGAGAACCCGCCCGTCGAGTGTTGCCGGGGACCTGTACCATCTCCTCGAGCCGATAATGTTAGGAAACGCAGGACACCTCCCGACTCTTTTTTTGTACCTCTTCCACCTTCTCCAGTGGATGATTCTATTAGCCTCAAGACACCTCCCGAGTGTCTTCTGGTACCTCTTCCACCCTCTCCAGTTGACGACGACTTTCTGACACCAGAGAACCCGCCCGTCGAGTGTTGCCGGGGACCTGTACCATCTCCTCGAGCCGATAATGTTAGGAAACGCAGGACACCTCCCGACTCTTTTTTTGTACCTCTTCCACCTTCTCCAGTGGATGATTCTATTAGCCTCAAGACACCTCCCGAGTGTCTTCTGGTACCTCTTCCACCCTCTCCAGTTGACGACGACTTTCTGACACCAGAGAACCCGCCCGTCGAGTGTTGCCGGGGACCTGTACCATCTCCTCGAGCCGATAATGTTAGGAAACGCAGGACACCTCCCGACTCTTTTTTTGTACCTCTTCCACCTTCTCCAGTGGATGATTCTATTAGCCTCAAGACACCTCCCGAGTGTCTTCTGGTACCTCTTCCACCCTCTCCAGTTGACGACGACTTTCTGACACCAGAGAACCCGCCCGTCGAGTGTTGCCGGGGACCTGTACCATCTCCTCGAGCCGATAATGTTAGGAAACGCAGGACACCTCCC
Source organism: Nomascus leucogenys (assembly GCF_006542625.1). Taxonomy (NCBI): domain Eukaryota; kingdom Metazoa; phylum Chordata; class Mammalia; order Primates; family Hylobatidae; genus Nomascus; species Nomascus leucogenys. The sequence continues at coordinate 39,309 of NW_022096264.1, forward strand.
GACTCTTTTTTTGTACCTCTTCCACCTTCTCCAGTGGATGATTCTATTAGCCTCAAGACACCTCCCGAGTGTCTTCTGGTACCTCTTCCACCCTCTCCAGTTGACGACGACTTTCTGACACCAGAGAACCCGCCCGTCGAGTGTTGCCGGGGACCTGTACCATCTCCTCGAGCCGATAATGTTAGGAAACGCAGGACACCTCCCGACTCTTTTTTTGTACCTCTTCCACCTTCTGCATTGGATGATTCTCTTAGCCTCAAGACACCTCCCGAGTGTCTTCTGGTACCTCTTCCACCCTCTCCAGTTGACGACTTTCTGACACCAGAGAACCCGCCCGTCGAGTGTTGCCGGGGACCTGTACCATCTCCTCAAGTTGATAATGTTAGGAAACGTAAGACACCTCCCGACTCTTTTTTTGTACCTCTTCCACCTTCTCCATTGGATGATTCTCTTAGCCTCAAGACACCTCCCGAGTGTCTTCTGGTACCTCTTCCACCCTCTCCAGTTGACGACTTTCTGACACCAGAGAACCCGCCCGTCGAGTGTTGCCGGGGACCTGTACCATCTCCTCGAGCTGATAATGTTAGGAAACGCAAGACACCTCCCGACTCTTTTTTTGTACCTCTTCCACCTTCTCCAGTGGATGATTGTCTGAGCCTCAAGATACCTCTCGAGTGTCTTTTGTTACCTATTCCACCTTCTCCAGTTGATGATATTTTCAGACCACAGCCACGTCCCATCCACTGTCGCCTGGGACCTGGACCATCTTCTCAATCTGATTATTTTCCGAGAGTCAAGACACCTCCCGAGTGTTTTTGTTACCTCTTCCACCTTCTCCGAGTTGATGACTCTCTGAGCCTCAAGTCGCCTCCCGAGTGTCTTCTGGCACCTTAAAGCACCGAGGTGCTTTAGTCAACTGAGTCTGCCCAAAACTAAAAAGCATCCATTCAAAAGTACTTCACTCAGAAATTATAAAAATAGTAGACATCAATAAAATACATTCTACACAGAATACGCCAATCTTACACTACTCTTTTTTGATAATAAAAAATGTACTTACTGAGCTAGGTGTGGTGGCTCACGCCTATAATCCCAGCACTTTGGAAGGCCAATGAGAGTGGATCAGTTGAGGCCAGGAGTTTGAGACCAGCCTGGCCAACATGGCGATACGCCATCTCTACTGAAATACAAAAATGAGCCGGGCATGGTGGCACGCCCCTGTAATCCCAGGTAGTCCGAATGATGAGGCAGGATAATTGTTTGAACCTAGGAGTAGGTTGCTGTGATCCAAAATCATGCCACCGCACTCCAGCCTGGGTGACAGTGTGAGTCTCTGTCTCAAAAAAAAAAAAAAAAAAAAAAAGAAAAGAAAAGAAAAAAAGTCGGTTGCAGTGGCTCACGCCTGTAATCCCAGCACTTTGGGCGGCCGAGGCGGGTGGATTACGAGGTCAGGAGATTGAGACCATTCTGGCCAACATGGTGAAACCTCCTCTCTACTAAAAATGCAAGAATTAAGCCGGGCGCGGTGGCTCACACCTGTAATCCCAACACTTTGGGAGGCCGAGGTGGGCGGATCACGAGGTCAGAAGATGGAGACCATCCTGGCTAACATAGTGAAACCCCGTCTCTACTAAAAATCCAAAAAGTTAGCCGGGCATGGTGGCAGATGCCTGTAGTCCCAGCTACTCAGGAGGCTGAGGCAGGAGAATGGCGTGAACCCTGGAGGCGGAGCTTGCAGTGAGCCGAGATTCCACCACTGCACTCCAGCCTGGGCGACAGCCAAACTCCATCTCAAAAAAAAAAAAACAAAAAAACCGTATTTACTAAATTTTAGTATCAAAATAACAAATTATGTATGTTTTGGGGAAAGAAATCTGGTTATTAAATCTTCATTTTGACTGAGTTCTATGTAAATTAAAATTCACTCTAAGAACTATTTTGTGGTATAAAACTTCATGTGCCCAAATGTGTTCAGGAGATAACCTGAGATTTTAGAATGGAAATATAAACAATCAAAACCAAGTTTCCTGACACTTGCATTAAAATATTAGAAATATTAATAAGTCTAAAATGCCATTTTGCCACTGTTATTCATATTAACCAAAATATTACAGAAGTAATATTTCAGACTAGATCAGGAAAAAATGTCTGAACACAATTCAAAAATAATCATTGATAATTTTTTTAAAAGTGGGTCTATAAATCATAGTAATTCCTCAAAACGAAGTGCATAATTGGCACATCAAATATTTTGTCTGCAGGCAATTCTGTGCATTTTAGGTCAAAAATGTGGTCCCTTTAAGAGAGTCCTTGACTTCTTATTTCTCCGGGGACCCTTCTATGGCACTGGTCCCCTTTGTATAGAAAATGGTGAAAGCTGACTTGAATGTGCCATCACCACTCTGCTGGGAAAAACAGATGAAGGTGGCCCAGAGAAAACCACAGTCTCCAGTGTAAGCTGTTCTCCATTGAACAGGAACAAGGCTGAAGTTGTTCAGCTGGAACAGAGAGAGAGAGTCCATTAGAGCCACATGGAAACCAAAGCCCTGGGTTCATATTACTGAGTAGGCGGAACTCACTTGTACAAAGGGCCAATAGATCAGTCCGCTCTGGAATTAAAAAAAAAAAAGCAACAACTTAATTAGAATGCCTTTTATTTTTTATTCATTTATTTTGTTTTTTATTTTTTGAGACAGGGTCTCGCTCTGTTGCCCAGACTGGAGTACAGTGGTGCAATCTTAGCTCACTGCAACCTCTGCCTCCTGGGTTCAAGCAATTGTCGTGCCTCTGCCTCCTGAGTATCTGCGATGACAGGCGCACACCACCTCACCTGGCTAAATGTTGTATTTTTAGTAGAGATGGGTTTTCACCATGTTGGCCAGGCTGGTCTCGAACTCCCGACCTCAGGTGTTTCGCCCACCTCGGCATCCCAAAGTGCTGGGATTACAGGTGTGAGCCACTATACCCGGCCTAGAATACCTTTTAGCCACACAAAACAATTGCACAGTTCATTGCATAAAAGAGTAAGAAATACTAGGCCAACGAGATGCCAAGGTAGTATTATATTTCAGACTAAGCTGATTAAATTAGACTACTAAGGCCTCTAGAGTGAGGGGGTTGGGGAGTTTTGGGGAAAAAAGCTATTAGGTACAAGACATTTCTATTAATTATATATTTAACATCAGAATGAAAAGTCTACTAGAATCAGTACCAATTCTGGAAGACAGCCGCTTTGGAAATGACAACATGTATTTATGCATTGCAATTTCCTGGTTACCATGAACAAATGATGCAGGAATATATTTGTAAATACAGAATCATCAATGAATTCTCTTTTTTTAAATTAATTATTATTTCTTTTTCTGAGACATGGTATCTCTATGTTGGACAGGCTGGTCATGAACTCCTAGGAAAAGCAACAGTCCCACCGCAGCCTCCCAAAGTGCTGGGGTTACAGGCATGAGCCACCTCACCCGGCTGAATTACTTTATTTATTTATTTTGTTTGAGATGGAATCTCATTCTGTCGCCTAGGCTGGAGTGCAGTGGCAAGATCTCGGCTCACTGCAACCTCTGCCTCCTAGGTTCAAGTGATTGTCCTGCCTCAGCCTCCTGAGTAGCTGGGATCACAGGCGCCTGCCACCATGCTCGGCTAATTTTTGTATTTTTAGTAGAGACAGGGTTTCACCATGTTGGCCAGGCTGGTCTTGAAGTCCTGACCTCAGGTGATCTGCCTGCCTCGGCCTTCCAAAGTGGTGGGATTACAGGTGTGAGCCACTGTGCCCAGCCTTGAATTGTTAAAACTATATACCAAACCATTGTTTATGGAATGATTTTCAATAATATATTCAAACTATGTGATGCTATAGCACAAGTTTAGCTGAAATTTTCATATATTACAAAATATCTTAGACATTTTAACAAACTTTATCCTATACAGTCCGATAAAAAAGTCACCATTATGAATTATTTTTTAAAAAAAGTCTTGGTATGTAAATTGTATGTCAAAAAAAACCTAGAGGTTTTTAAAATAGTTCTTAAAAGTGGTATTACAGACGTATTTTCTTCTTTTTACTAATTTGTATTTTCTGAAGTTTCTAAAATGAACAATTGCAATAAAAGCTTTATAATTATGTTTATATTTAAAAGTAGATATTACATACGATGTGTGTATATATATATATTTTTGTTTTGTTTTGTTTTGTTTTGTTTTGTTTTGTTATTGAGGCGGATCTTTGCTCTTGTTGCCCAGGCTGGAGTGCAATGGTGTGATCTCGGCTCACTGCAACCTCTACCTCCCAGGTTCAAGCGATTTTCCTGCCTCAGCCTCCGAGCAGCTGGGATTACAGGTGCAAAGGACCACGCCCGGCTAATTTTTTGTGTTTTTGGTAGAGACTGGGTTTCGCGATATTGGCCAGGCTGGTCTCGAACTCCTGACCTCAGGTGATCTGCCCGCCTCGGCCTCCCAACATGCTGGGATTACAGGTGTGAGCCACAACGCCTGGCCATAAATATATTTTATATATATATATATATTTGAGACGAAGTTTTGCTCTTGTGCGTTTCAAATTCCCCAGCTCAGGTGATCCACCCACTTCAGCCTCCCAAAGTGCTGGGATTACAGGCGTGAGACACTGAGCCTGGCCCTTAATTTTTAAATATATTTTAAATATAAAATATACCCCTGTAATCCCAGCACTTTGGGAGGCCAAGGTGGCCAGATCACCTGAAGTCGGGAGTTTGAGACCAGCCTGACCAACATTGACAAGCCCCGTCCCTAATAAAAATACAAAAATTAGCAGGGCGTGATGGCCGGAATCTGTAATCCCAGCTACTCAAGAAGCTGAAGCAGGAGAATCGCTTGAACCCGGGAGGCGGAGGATGAAGTGAGCTGAGACTGCACCTTTGCCCCCAGCCTGGGCAACAGAACGAGACTCTGTCCCAAAAAAAAAAATAATAATTTAAAACTTTAGCAAAAATAATCAGAAGACTAAACTCATCCAAACATGGCTTTCCTTTTTTTTTTTCTTAATAGAGACGAGGGCTCACTATGTGGGCCGGGTTGGTCTTGAACTCCTGGCCCCAAGTAATCCTCCCGCCTCCACCTCCCAAAGGGTTAGGATTACAGGAGCCACTATGCCTGGCCATGGCTTTATTCTTACGGCTGTGTTCTTTCTTGTCAGAACGTAGTATCATGTAGTAGTATATTTTGTTCTCAAATCATTCCCCAACAAAAAGGAATCAGGACGCCTCAGAGAATTGGCTGATTCTAGGGCCAGGGCAGGGCAGGTGCAAGGTACAAGATGGTCCTGGAACACACTGTTATGCCAGAAAGGAAGTGGCTTATGAAAGAAGAAAAGGAGAAAGAAGATGGGTGATATCACAGGACACAGGAACCAGCTTGGAGGGACTCCCACTGGCCAAATCTGGGACATGTGAGCACTAAAAATGATTAAACCCTGCCATGAACTCTTCTCTGTGCTTCGGCAATCTCCCTCTGAATAGGCCAAAGGCATCTGGCATTCAACATTTCCCAAACTGAACTCACCTCATTTTTTTTTTTTTAGATGGAGTCTTGCTCTGTCACCCCGGCTGGAGTGCAGTGGTGCAATCTCGGCTCACTACAGTCTCTGCCTCCCAGGTTCAAGTCATTCTCCTGCCTCAGCCTCCTGAGTAGCTGGGATTACAGGCATGCGCCACCATGCCTGGCTAATGTTTTGTATTTTTAGTAGAGACGGGGTTTCACCATTTTGGTCAGGCTGGTCTCGAACTCCTGACCGCAAGTGATCTGCTCACCTCGGCCTCCCAAAGTGGTGCGATTACAGGCATGAACCACCATGCCAGGCCGGTTTTATTTTTTTAAATACAGACAGGGTCTTGCTATGTTGCCCAAGCTGGTCTCCAACTCCTAACCTCAAGGGAGCCTCTCGCCTCAGCCTCCCAAAGTGTTAGGATTACAGGCGTGAGCCACCACACCGGACGTGCTTCCTTATTTCTTATGTGAACTTGGTTACAATAACCCCCCACTTTGGTTTCCTCTGCTGCCATTACCTAACCGTGAAGTTCAAGATCCTCAGCTCCGGGTGTTCAACAGTCTCCAGGATCCAAACTCACTCCACGTTGCTCAACAAATACTCTGTGAACACCAAACTGCCTGTGGTTTCTCCCCTCCAGGCATACTATGGTGCTTTACACATTGTCAATAGCTCTACTCAGCTCTTCTGCCCCTGGAATGACCTGTCCTCCAGTATGTGCCTAACTCCAGATCTTTTTTTTATTTTTATTTTATTTTGAGACAGGGTCTAGCTGTGTTACCCAGGCTGGAGTGTAGTGTCACAATCATAGCTAACTGCAGTCTCGACCTCCTGGGCTCAGGAGATCCTCCCACTTCAGCCTCCTGAGTAGCTGGGACTAGAGGTGCGAGTCACCACGCCCAGCTCATTTTTGTATTTGTGGAGATGAGGTTTCATCGTCATATTGCCCAGGCTGGTCTCAAGCAGCCTGAGCTCAAGCAGTCCACCCACCTTGGCCTCCCAAAGTGCTGGCATTACAGGCATGAGCCACCGTGCCTGGCCCCAGCAAGACTTCCTTGATCCCTACTCCCACACCTCCTCACTGTGCTAAGTACCCATGGGCTCTGAGAGCACTTCTCGTCCAACTCTCGTTAATGACTTGTCTATTTATCGATCTATCCCGCTAGATTCTAAGTCCCTTTAGGACAGAATCTCTGTTTTATATGGTTTTTTGGGTATCTTCCACTAACACCTAGGACAGCACTTGGAAGACAGTTTTTTATCTTTTTTTTTTTTTTTTTTGAGACGGAGTCTCCCTCTGTCGCCAGGCTGGAGTGCAGTGGCACGATCTCGGCTCACTGCAACCTCCGCTTCCCGGGTTCCAGCAATTCTCCTGCCTCAGCCTCCTGAGTAGCGGGGATTACAAGCACCCGCCACCGTGCCTGGCTAATATTTGTATTTTTAGTAGAGACGGGGTTTCACCAAGTTTGCCAAGATGGTCTCAATCTCTTGACCTAGTGATCCACGTGCCTTGGCCTGCCAAAGTGCTGGGATTACAGGTGTGAGTCACCGTGCCCAGTCGACAATTTCTTATTACAGTAAATCTTCCCCAAAAATCTCCAGATGGCCTGGGCTTTAGACTGCTAGTATACCCTCTTTCTTTCCCTGAGGGTAGGTGAGACTCAATCACTGTAACCACTGTCTTTTGAAAACAGTATGCAAATATTCCTGTGGTTTTGTTCATTTACAAATCCCTGCCTGAAGCTTCTTTCTTTCCCAATTCTACTTCCTGCTTCTTTTTTTTTTTTTGAACCAGGGTCTCACTCTGTCACTCAGGCTGGTGTGCAGCGGTGCAATCACAGCTCACTGCAGCCTCGACCCCCCAGGCTTGCAATCCTCCCATCTCAGCTTCCTGAGCAGCTGGGAACACAGACGCTTCCCACTATGCCCAGCTAATTTTATTTTTGTAGAGATGGGGTCTCACTGTGTTGCGCAGGCTGGTCTCAAACTGCTGAGCTGTAGCGATCCTCCTGCCTCAGCCTCCCAAAATGCCGGGATTACAAGTGTGAGCCGGCTACCTCTTGCTTTTTTTTGTTTTTTTTTGTGACAGAGTCTTGCTCTGTCGCCCAGGCTGGAGTGCAGTGGCGTGATCTCGGCTTAGTGCAACCTCCGCCTCCCGGGTTCAAGTGATTCTCCTTCCTCAGCCTCCCAAGTAGTTGGGACTACAGGCTCGTATCACCATGCCCTGCTAATTTTTTTTATTTTTAGTGGAGACAGGGTTTCACCATGTTAGCCAGGATGGTCTCCATCTCCTGACCTTGTGATCCAGCCGCCTCCACCTCCCAAAGTGTTGGGATTACAGGTGTGAGCCACCGCCCCTGGCCCTTGCTCTTTAAAAAAAAAAAAAAAAAAAAAAGTTAGATGTACGTATCTCCATAGACTTTACAACATAATGGAAAAACTTGTTCCTTTTCCCAAAGTAAAACAGAAGAAGTGGCTGGGCATGGTGGTTCACACCTGTAATCCCAGAACTTTGCGGGGCTGAGGCAAGCGGATCACCTGAGGTCAGGAGTTCAAGACCAACCTGGCCAACATCATGAAACTGCATCTCTACCGAAAAATACAAAAATTAGCTGGATGTGGTGGTGCAAGACTGTAATTCCAGCTACTTAGGAGGCTGAGGCAGGAGAATTGCTTGAACCCAGGAGGCAGAGGTTGCAGAGAGCCGAGATGGTGCCACTGCACTCCAGCCTGGGCGACAGAGTGAGACTCCATGTCAAAAAAAAAAAAAAAAATTAAAAACGCAAACAAGCAAACAAAACCAAAAAACAAAAAAAAAAAAACAGAAGAAAATCACATTTGGTTGTCACCACGGGGTCCTCAATTTCTGCCCTAAGAGAAATCACAAGAGTTCTGAACACATTTCTTGTAGTTACTGTTCCTGAGTATAGAGGCTCAGGGGAAGCCTCTGACTTCAAACCTCTCCATCCTCTGCCTCTAGCCATCAAGTAATGCTGCCTCAGGGGTTTGGTACCATCCAACAGATGATGCTAGAAGCTGTGGAGGTAATAGCTGGGTGTGGCTCAACCCTGCTTTTGATAGGGAATGAAGAACATGTGACGCCCTAGGCCGGTCTGTGAACATTCTGTAATCCCAAAGATTTACCTCCTTGTGATGAATGCAATCAAACATGCTCTAGGGCAGAGATGAAAACCATCCCTGATTTTGCCAGGCCTTAAGGACACTGTTCAATAAATACTAACTGAATCAATGAATAAATATATATTGGACTGGACTGTATATATTTGTGCTGAGCAAACAGTAAAATGGCTGATTTGCTTCAAACCTTGGAATAACCCTAGGAAACCTTCTCCTTCGCTATCAGTACCTTTGTGATGTTAAAGTTCTTTTCACCAGGACTCCGCAGGATGCTCAACTGCAAACATTGGCTCTGAATGTGGGAATGATTCCATGAAGCCACTCACAGTCTACAACCCCTATTTTGCAAATCCAATCCCAAATTTACAAAATAAATTGTTGTCCCTTTGGCTGCAAAATTTACAAAATGAATTATGATCATTATTAAGAGTTAATACAATAAAGTCAGAAATCATTGAGAACATGGACTAAAATTCAGAGATATTCTTTTCTTTTCTTTTTTTTCTTTTTGAGATGGAGTCTTGCTCTGTTGCCCAGGCTGGAGTGCAGTGGTGCAATCTCGGTTCACTGCAACCTGTCTCCGGGTTCAAGTGATTCTCCTGCCTCAGCCTACTGAGTACCTGGGATTACAGACATGCACCACCGTGCCCAGCTAATTTTTGTATTTTTAGTAGAGACAGGTTTCACCATATTGGCCAGGCTGGTTTCAAACTCCTGACATCAAGTGATCCGCCTGCCTCAGCCTCCCAAGTGTTGGGATTACAGGCGTGAGCCACCGTGCCCAGCTCAGAGAAAGCATTTCTTTCCAATTCATGAGAGGTATAGACACTCTTTTCTGTGTGTGTGTGTGTGTGTGTGTGTGTGTGTGTACACATTTAGTTTTATTGTAACAAAGCAACTTGTACACTTTTAACGTTTTAAACTGAGCATCATCTTTCCTTTCCAGTGAAACAAAAAGAAAATTTTAAAATAAACAGGAACAAAATTACAACAGAGAATGTCAATTCCAAATAAGATCCTACAGGTTCTGCTGATTCTCCCATTGAGTGGCAAGGCTCAAGTCATCATTAGGACAGAATTTATTTTAAAAGTGTCATCTTAAACTGCAGGGAGGTCTGTCAAATATCACAATTAAACATGCCAAAGGAGAAGCCATGTTGTCAAAATGCCCACTTAACCCACCCAAACATCTCAAACCCACGCTTTGCTGACCTTCTATAACCCATTTTTTTAAGTTTTTTTTTTCTTTTTTTAAACAAGAGAAAGTAGACAGATACATGTTGGTAAATGCTAACTGTCCATATTCACATAGAGACACGGTGTACTCTCTGAGCCCAATATACAGAGAAAGGAGGAAAAAAGCTAGAATTCTATGCACTACTACACAGGGGCCTAGCACCCTCCAGCTTCCAGCAGAGCGAAGGGAGCAGGTTTTTCTTTTTTCCCACAGAGCTCGGTGGTGTTGATTCCATACAGTTTTTGTTCAGACAGGAAGGGATAAAAATGAACTTCGAACAGAAAGGGGTAGAGACTCTTTTCCCATTGTATTCTGCTCAAGGTATTTCCCCCCAAATAAGTTGAGAACCATGGAGCAGAGAAGAGAGACCTCAAGAACAGGGTGACTGAGCACAAGAGGAAAAAAAAAAAAAAAAAAAAAAAGACTGCAACTTGCTCCCAGGGACTGGAGAAAATTTTAAAAAAGGAAGGTTGGAATCCATCAGTGTTCTATTTAGTCATCTTCTCCTTCATCCTCCTCTCCTTCCTCCCCTTCATCATCACCTTCATCTTCTTCACCTTCATCCTCATCCCCTTCTTCATCAATATCTTCTAATCCTTCCTCCTCTTCATCATCATCATCGTCATCATCTTCTCCTTCTCCTTCATCATCCATATCGGGAACCAAGCAGTACTGTAATGGGTTTGGCCAAATATCATCTTTGAAGACCTCTCCTAACTCATCAGCACCTGCATCAGAATGGTCAGTAAACCAGGTAAAGAAGCTCTCTGGTTCCTCATGCTGCCTCTTCCTGCTGGCTTTATTCTGCGTTTGACTTGAACGTTTCGTCAAATCCTTTCCAGGTTTCCATTTGATTTCGGTGGACTTTGAAGATGGATCACCACTCTCATTCAGATGAAATTCTTTGGAGAGAACTTTATTTTCAAAGTAAGGATTTTCATCAAAATAACAATCTATTCTGTAACCTGATTTAATATCTTCAAATTCTGTCACTTCAACTCTGGTCAAATAATGTAGGGCCTGTAATCCCAGCTTCTCAAGAAGCTGAGGCAGAAGGATCGCTTGAACCCAGGAACGGCCCCTAAATGCCCAGCTAGGTGAAACCTCATATATGGAGTCTTCCCCAGAGACAGGGGACTGGCTGAGTTGACCTCAGCTGGTCCCAGAAGCCTCCCTGACCTCTCCGTACCTGAAACCCAGCGTAGAGGAGAAACTGGCAGGATGGCCACAATGGCCAGTGGGGTAGCCACTGCTACCACCAGGCTGACCTCCAGGAGTCCGAAGGCATACATCAGCAGGGACCGGAGTTTGTCTGGAATGTCCACATCAACCGTGTCTGTCTCCTTGGAAAAGCGGTTTAGCAGGTTGCCGATGGGTGTCCGCTCAAAGAAGCTGATGGGAGATGGCACCACATCCCACAGGAGCCTCTGGAAGAGCAACCTGGATGCCCGGACCCCACCTAGGAGCACCGCAGCCATGGAGGCAAACAGCCCGATGGCTGGGGAGGGAGAGGAGGTAAGAGCATGAAGGCTGGAGAACCTCAGGAGCGCCCCATAGGGCCTTGCACAGGTCTCTCCCGCTACCCCATGGTGGACATCTTATGGCTTGGCCACCTTGATTATTACATTTTTTTGAGACAGGGTCTCACTCTGTCACCCATGTTGAAGTACAGTAGCATGATGATGGCTCTCTGCAGACTTGACCCCCTGCACTCAAGCGATCCTCCCGCCTCAGCCTCCGAGTAGCTGGGACCACAGGTGTACGCCACCATGCCGGCTAATTTTGGGTATTTTTTGTAGAGATGGGATCTTGCTATGCTGCTTAGGCTGGTCTCGAACCCCTGGGATCAAGTGATCTGCCTGCCTTGGCCTCCCAAAGTGCGGAGATTACAGGCATGAGCCACTGTGCCTGTACCCTGCTTGTTTCTTGATGTAATGGGTTGAAGAGTGTCCCCCCAAATTCATTTGGGATGGGTCCTAAATTCAGTGACTGCCATTTATATGAGACTACTAGAGGATACTCAGAGACACAGCAAGAGATATGAAGATGGCGACACAGATGGGAGGGCACATCTACAAGCCAAGGAATGCCAGAGGCTGCCGGCGACCACCAGAAACCAGGAGAGAAGCCTGGGGCGTATTCTCCCTCAGAACCTCCACGAGGGGCCAGGCACAGTGGCTCATGCCTGTAATCCCAGCACTTTGGGAGGCCAAGGCGGGTGGATCACGTGAGGTCAGGAGTTCTAGAACAGCCTGACCAACATAGTGAAACCCCACTAAACCCTACTGTCTAATAAAAATACAAAAATTAGCTGGGCGTGGTGGCGGGCACCTGTAGTCCTAGCTACTCAGGAGGCTGAGTCAGGAGAAACACTTGAACCCAGGAGGCAGAGGTTGTAGTGAACCATAAGCCGAGATTGTGCCACTGTACTCCGGCCTGGGTGACAGAGCAAGACTCTGTCTCAAAAAAACAAAACAAAACAAAACAAAACAAAACAAAACAAAAAAAACCCTCCACAAGGAGTTAATGCTGCTGACACCTTGATTTTAGACTTCAGGCTCAGAACTGCGACAGAACAAATTTCAATTGTGCTGGGCTCCCAAGTTTGTGGCAACTTGTTTGGCAGTAACCCTATGAGAGAAATGCACATCCTTCCTCCCAATGTTAATCTGCATGCCTGGGATGGGGCTAACTTCTCCTCTGGGGTGGGTCAAATTTCACCCATGGCCAATCCAAACCACTGCAATTGGTTCAGGGATGAACACATAACCCAAGTCAGGCCAATGACAGGGAGACCTGGGACTTCACTAGAACTTTTGGAAAAGTGGTACTTGGTTGTTGGAGGTGGCCAAGCTGGAGCTGTGGAATATCATCTTACTGCCAGGGGGAGCAGCTGAGCTGGCAGGAAGCTCTCACAGAGGAGGGAAATGAAGCGATTTCTTGTTTGGACCCCTACATCCAGCCATACCTGAAGCCAGAAATCCATGGATACTGGTCCCAAGAGCCAATCAATTCTCTTGTTGTTTAAACACTTTGAATTGGAGCTGAATTTGTTTATTTTCAGACGGAGTCCTGCTCTGTCACCCAGGTTGGAGTGCAGTGGTGCAATCTCTGCTCACTGCAAACTCCACCTCCCAGGTTCAAGTGATTCTCCTTCCTCAGCCTCCCAAGTAGCTGGGATTACAAGCACTGACACCACGCCCGGCTAATTTTTGTATTTTTAGTAGAGACGGGGTTTCACCATGTTGGCCAGGCTGGTCTTGAACTCCTGACCTCAAGTGATCCACCCGCCTCGGCCTCCCAAAGTGCTGGGATTACAGGCATGAGCCGCCGTATCTGGCCTGGAGCTGAATTTTTTATTCTTTGTATTCGAGAGTCATAACCAATTTCTCTCTCAGCTCCCGTCTCTCCATCTTTAGGGGAGAGTAAGACTTGCCCTTAGCTATCAAATGAGGGATGGAAGTGGAAGGATTTTGAAAGGGCTATTTGCCACCCAAATGAGGATTTGGGTTAATTCCAGGGCTCGGCTGACTCTGAGAATCCCTAATTTCCTCTTGGTTAAATAACCATTCGCCTTGAGTATTCCACTGTACATGCAGTTGTGGTGAGTAGGTGTACAGGTTCTTAGGAGTAGAAGAGTCCTCAAGTTCAGGCCTGGCACCCCCCATTTTATAGAGAAGGTCACAGGCTCACAGCATTTTGGTGATGTGGCCAAGGTCACCCAGTGAATGAGGACGAATCAACATGAAAATGAGGCAACTGTCCTTTGTCCTTTAAAGATGAAGCCAGGCCGGGCGTGGTGGCTCATGCCTGTGATCCCAACACTTTGGGAGGTTGAGGCAGAGGATTGCCTGAGCCCAGGAGTTTGAGACCAGCCTGGACAACATGGTGAAACCCTGTCTCTATCAAAAACAAACAAAAATTAGCCAGGCATGGTGGCATGTGCATGTAGTCCCAGCTACTCGGGAGGCTGAGGTGGGAGGATTGCTTGAGCCCGGAGGCAGAGGTTGCAGTGAGCCGAGTTCGTGCCACTGCATTCCAGCCTGGGTGACAAAGCCAGACCCAGTCTATATATACGTGTGTGTGTATAAATAAGCCAAACTCACGTGTGCACTCCTGTTACTCCCTTCAGCCAGGCCACGTATTACAAGGAGAAGAACCAGGGGTTAGGGACAGGGTGGGCGAGGCAGGAGGAGGGTGGGTATGGTTGCAAAAGGGCAACACGAAGCTTCCAGAAAAGGAGGGATGTGCCCTGTCCTCCCGTTCCCTCCAGCCTCATCTTAAGGACACAGACCTTTGCGTGGACCCTGGATGTTTTGCACATTGTTCCAGGGGGACAGGGTGACCCAGGGAGGGGTGGGGCAAAGGAGCCCTGAGCACCCCTCGGAGGAGCTGGGAGGAGGGGGATGAGGACGGCAGGTGAGGCGTACCTTGGAGACAGCCGAGGAGCCCGAAGATCCCGCCACGCAAGGCTGCCTGCGTCTGCCGCCCACCCACTGCGGGGTCGTCAGCCCACAGGCTCAGCCAGTAGCCCCGGCAGAAGGAGGCCACTTGCTGGCAGAGGAAGAGGAAGAGTGCGTAGAGGCAGAGGGGGGTGCCCACGGCACGCAGGTAGGCCAGGTGCACTGTGGCCTTCACCTGTAGCACACATGAGGGAGAGGGAGGCAGAGAGAGCCCCCGGCGGGAGGCGTGAGTTGAGGCAAGGCCAGGCGAGGCTCCCAGAAAACATGCCTGTAGGCAGATGGAACCACCATGCAGACCTCACCGGTTCTCCCGCCGTGCCTCCCACCAGAAGCACTATCTCCCCGGTAGGCCCCAGCCAGCCTTAGAACCCCCATCTCCTACACAATCCCCAGAGAACTAGTATTAATATTTTTTCTTTTCTTTTTTTTTTTTTTTTTTCTGGGGACAGGGTCTTGCTTTGTCACCCATGTCACCCAGGCTGGAGTACACTGGCATGATTGTGGTTCACTGCAGCCTTGAACTCCTAGGCTCAAGTAATCCCCCCGCCTCAGCCTCCCGAGTAGTCAGGACTATCGGTTTGTACCACCATGTTTTGTTAATTTTCATAGTTTTAAAGAGATGGAGTCTCGCTATGTTGCCCAGGCTGGTCTCAGACTCCTGGCCTCAAGCAATCCTCCCTCCTTGGCCTCCCAAAATGCTTGGATTACAGGTGTGAGCCACCACACCCAGCTAGAAGGGTTTTCTTCAACACCCACCATGGGTCAGGCACGTGTCTCTGCTCATAATAACCTCCATTTCACAGATAAGGAAACTGAGGCGCAGAGGGGTTCAGCCACTGGCTTAAGGTCCTGCTCCTACAAATCTGAAGTTCTCTGCACAGCTGCAGCCAGACAGGACTGTTGAAAACATTAATCTAATTATATCTTGTCACTGGCCTGTCCATGGCTATCTCTTGCTCTTAGAAGAAATCCCAGCCAGGTGAGGTGGCTCATACCTGTAAGCACTTTGGGAGGCCAAGGCGGGTGTGTCACCTGAGCTCAGGAGTTTGAGACCAGCCTGGACCAACGTGGTGAAACCCCGTCTCTACTAAAAATACAAAAATTAGCCAGATGTGGTGGCGGGCACCTGTAGTCCCAGCTACTTGGGAAGCTGCAGGAGAATCACTTGAAACTGGGAGACAGAGGTTGCAGTGAGCCGAGATTGCGCCATTACACTCCTGCCTGGGCGACAGGAGTGAAACCCTGTCTCAAAAAGAAAGAAAAAAAGAAATTCCAAGCTTCTTATCTCGCCCCCACTCACTGCCTGCCAGCCTCATGGGACCCCTTTCTCTGGCACCCTAAGCTACTTCCCACCTCAGAGCCACTGCACCTGCTGCTCTCTCTGCCTGGAGCGCTCTTTCTCCTGCCCTTTGTATGACTGGTTCCTTCACACATTCTTCGGGGAAGCTCAAATGTCACTTCTCAGAGCATCCTATCCATACCAACCATGGTATGGTTTCTCAGTGGTCTCTATTTCATCATTCTTTTAAGAGGCAGGGTCTCACTCTGTCACCCAGGCTGGCTTGCAGTGACATGATCATAGCTCACTGCAGCCTCGAACTCCTGGCCTCAAGCAATCCTCCTGCCTCAGCCTCTGAAAGTGATGGGATTACAGCCATGAGCCACTGCGCCTGATCATTCTTATTTTCTTTATAGCACTTATTGTTATTGGATATAGCTTACTTATTAGCATAATTATTTACTCTCCATCTATCCTCACTAGTACCTAATCTCTACGAGACTTAGCCTGGCCCATAGTGGGTATTGTGTACCTGTTTGCTGGATGGATGAGCGGGTAGGTGGGTGAATAAATGAGTGAGTGGGTAAGTAGGTAGGTGTGTAGATGAATGAGTGGATGATGGATGGGAAGATCAATGAATGGATGAGCAGCTGAACAGACAGATGCATAGGTGAGGGAATGGTTGGATGTATTGTTAGGTGGGATAGATGGATGGGTAAGTGAATGGGATGGATAAATGAGTAGGTGGGTGAGTGGATGGGATGGACAGACAAATGAGTGTGTAGGATGGATAAATGAGGGGGTGGGATGGATGGATAAATGAGGGGGTGGGATGGATAAATGAGTCGGTGGGATGGATAAATGAGTGGGATGGATGGATAAATGAGTGTGTAGGATGGATAAATGAGAGGGTGGGATGGATGGATAAATGAGTCGGTGGGATGGATAAATGAGTGGGATGGATGGATAAATGAGGGGGTGGGATGGATGGATAAATGAGTTGGTGGGTGGGATGGATAAATGAGTTGGTGGGAGGGATGGATAAATGAGTTGGTGGGAGGGATGGATAAATGAGGGGGCGGGATGGATAAATGAGGGGGTGGGATGGATGGATAAATGAGGGGGTGGGATGGATAAATGAGTGGGTGGGATGGATAAATGAGTGGGTGGGATGGATAAATGAGTGGGTGGGATGGATAAATGAGTGGGCGGGATGGATAAATGAGGAGGTGGATAAATGGGTGGGATGGATGGATAAATGAGGGGGTAGGATGGATAAATGAGGGGGTGGAATGGATAAATGGGGGGTGGGATGGCTGGATAAATGAGGGGGTGGGAGGGATGGATAAATGAGTCAGTGGGATGGATAAATGAGGGGGTGGGATGGATAAATGAGTGGGCGGGATGGATAAATGACGGGGTGGGATGGATGGATAAATGAGTGGGATGGATGGACAAATGAGTGGGTAGGATGGATAAATGAGGGGGTGGAATGGATAAATGAGTGGGATAGATAAATGAGTGGGTGGGATGGATAAATGAGTGCGTGGGATGGATAAATGAGTGGGTAGGATGGATAAATGAGGGGGTGGGATGCATGGATAAATGAGTCGGTGGGATGGATAAATGAGTGGGTGGGATGGATGGATAAATGAGTGGGTGGGATGGATGAGTGGGTGGAATGGATATATGAGTGGGCGGGATGGATATATGAGGGGGTGGGATGGGTGGATAAATGAGTGGGATGGATGGATAAATGAGTGGGTGGGATGGATAAATGAGTGGGTGGGATGGATAAATGGGTGGGTGGGATGGACAAATCAGTGGGTTGGTGAATGGAGGGGATGGATAAATGAGTGGGTGGGATGGATAAATGAGGGGGTGGGATGGATAAATGGGTGGGTGGGATGGATAAATCAGTGGGTAGGTGAATGGATGGGATGGATAAATGAGTGGGTGGGATGGATAGGTGGGTGGGTGGATGAGCATCTAGGTGGATGATGGGATGGGTAAGTAGGTGGGTGGAGATACATAGCAGTAGAGAAGAGGAGAAACAGTGTAAGCTTCAGATTCAGACTGGCCTAGATTTGAGTCCCAGATTTGAGTCCCAGGTTGTGTCCCAGGCTAGCTATGAAAACGCAGACAAGTCTCTTAACTCTTTAAGACTTCAGTTTCTTGGCTGGTCACAGTGGCTCACACCTGTAACCCCAGAACTTCGGGAAGCAGAGGCCAGAGGATCACTTGAGCCCAGGAGTTCGAGACCAACCTGGGCAACATAGCAAAACCCCATCTCTACTAAAAATACAAACATTAGCTGGGCGTGGTGGCATACGCCTGTAGTCCCAGCTACTTGAGAGACTGAGGTAGGAGGATTGCTTCAGCCCAGGAGGTCGAGGCTGCAGTGAGCTATGATTACATCACTGCAGTCCAGCCTGGGTGAGTGAGCGAGCCACTGTCTCAAAAGCAAAATAAAATAAATTTTAAAACACTTCAGTTTCTTTATGTCTGAAACAGAGCTATCATATCTATTTTTGAGGGTGGTTGTGAGGATTAAGAAAATGAAGGTCTAGAATGCTACTGGCACATAGTAGGTGCTCAAGAAAGATGAGTATCACCACCAAGTGCTACATTTGGTGGGAGGACTTGGGCCCCTGGAGGTGGCAGCAGTGGGTGGGGAGGGGTGGGTGAAGCTGGTGGTTACCCTGCCGTATTGCATAGTGTCCTTTCCTGTTGGCCATCCTGCCCTGTCAGGGTCATCTAGAGGAAACTCTGACTGGGCTTCTGAAGTGGTACGGTCCTTCTCAGGGACTGACTTGATGGACCTGTCATTTAGAGGAAATGAAGACAAAGTCAGTGTCTCTCCCAATGGTGGGGTGTATGTGCCTAACCCTCAGGCCCACTGACAGCCACTGAGCTCTGGGTACACTCTGTACTCATTCATTCATTCATTCCTCTAACAGAATACTGACCAGATATCACACTTCCCTTCTTGCTGTGTGGTACCCAGCTAAATGCCGTCTATTACCCCAGGGTCAAGCAAGCCCATTCTTCTGATGCCATTTCACAGGATGAACTTAACTTGCCCACCATTGGAACTCTGTTCTCAGAATTTTTTTTTTTTTTTTTTTTGAGACGGGGTCTTGCCGCATTGCCCAGGTTGGTCTCAAACTCCTGAGCTCAAGCAATCCGCCTGCCTCAGCCTCCCAAAGTGCTGGGATTACAGGCATGAGCCGCCACGCCCAGCCTGTTCTCAGAATTTTTATTTTGGCTTAAGCTTTGGTGCAATTGTTTTGCTCCTACTGTTTACCATCAGATTTGTCAGTCCAACTGGCAGAATATAAATTATGCACAATTCAGATGCTAAAGACTTTTTGAATGTTTTATCTGTGGATGAGTGGGCTGACTTAACCTTTGTGCCTCAGTTTCCTCAGCTGTAAAAATAGGAATATCATCTATCTATCCATCCATCCATTTATCCATTCATCTACATACCTGTATATCTACATATACATGTCTACCTACCTTCTATTAAATTAAGGTTAGCCCAAAGCTGCCTCCTTACATATTTTAAGTTTGGCCTAAAGCTTTTCCCATACATAGCGAACTGTAACCTAATTGGACTCAAACAGACTGCAACCTACTCCTGTGTCAATCACTGAGTTTCAGCCAATCAAAGGCAGCCAACTGTTCAAACCATGTTCAAATAAAGCAAACGCTGAGCTGTAACCAATCCAGCTGTTTCTGTACCTCACTTCTGTTTTCTGTCCTTCACCGTCCTTTTTCTGTCTATTAATCTTTGACCCCGTGGCTGTACCAGAGCCTCTCTGGATGTATTCTGGTTCAGGGACTACCCGATGTGCGGATCATTCTTTGCTTAGTTAAGCTCTGTTAGCCAGGTGCAGTGGCTCATGCCTGTGATCCCAGCACTTTGGGAGGCTGAGGCAGGCGGAACACCTGAGGTAAGGAGTTTGAGACCATCCTGGACAACATGGCAAAACCCTGTCTCTACTAAAAATACAAAAATTAGCCGGGCCTGGTCGCATGTGCCTGTAGTCCCAGCTACTCAAGAGACTGAGGCATGAGAATCGCTTGAACCTGGGAGATGGGGATTGCAGTGAGCCGAGATTGTGCCATCGCACTCCAGCCTGGGCGACACAGCAAGATTCTGTCTCAAATCCGCCCCCAGAAAAAAAGCCTCAGACACATTAAATTTGCCAGAGGTTAATTTGGCACAATCTCGGCTCACTGCAATCTCCGCCTCCGAGGTTCAAGCGATTCTCGTGCCTCAGCCTCCCGAGTAGCTGGGACTACAGGCACACGCCACCATGCTAGAACCACGTGAGGCCAAAACCAAGGAGCCCACCCTTCTTCACTTGGTGCCACCTTCCCACTTGACAAGTTACAAGTCCCATGGGGGTAACCACAAGGTCCCCTCAGCCTGGCCTTTGTACACAGCCCCAGGGTACCGGCAACGCATGACCTATACTCCAAGGCAACTGGACAACTTGGTCTTTGGTGAGATCACTTCTGATAACAAAGTGAGTCCGCTTCGCTTCAGACAAGCAAGGTGGCAGTGATACAAAGACATGCTATTTTGACAAATATTATTATTTTTGAGACAGTCGCTCTGTTACACAGGCTAGGGTACAGTGGTTTGATCGTGGCTCACTGCAGCCTTGACCTCCAGCCTCAGCCTCCTGAGTACCTGGGAATACAAGTGCTTGCCACCATGCCTGGCTAATTTTCAAAATTTTTTTGTAGATACAAGGTCTCATTATGCTGCACAGGCTGGTCTCGAACTCCTGAGCTCAAGTTATCCTTCTGCTGGGATTACAGGATGAGCCACCGTGCCCGACCTTTTTGCAGAATTAAAACATACACATTCATTTTCCTTTCTCTATTCTTAATCTCTGTAATTATTTTTAGGGAGAAAATCTCCATGTAGTATGAGTTGTGTTATAACAATAAATCATATAATATATATTATATTACATATAATACATATAATATCATATTACATATAATACATATATCATATTACATATAATACATATAATATCATATATAAGTTATAGCTCTTTTGTTCCCCTCTTACTCTTCTAAGTGTGCTGCTTAAAGGAAGAGCTGTGTTTACCTTTTCCTGTTGCTCACTGTATCTGCAATATCTTACAGCGTGGCATACAATACGTATGTATTTAAAACTGCATTGCCTCCTCAAAATTGTTTGTAAGAAATTCCACTCCATTTATCAATATAAGATTCAGAAATTGTTACATTCTAGAAGGGACCTAAGGGATCTAGTCCAGGGATTTTCCAGCTGTGTTCTCCTGAGCCTTAAGGTCCCTGGGAGAACTCCGAGAAGGAAGCATTAGGTAAGCAGTTGGAGCTTCTAGCTCCCTAGCAGATCAGCTCTGTTTTATATAACAGGGTTTTGAGTAAAGTTTTTATCTGTAAAAAGTTTCATTGAGTGATAAAGGGGCTATCACCACCGATCCCACAGAAATACAAACTACCATCACAGAATACTATAAACATCTCTACGCAAATAAACCAGAAAATCTAGAAGAAATGGATGAATTCCTCAACACATACACCCTCCCAAGACTAAACCAGGAAGAAGTTGAGTCTCTGAATAGACCAATAACAGGCTCTGAAATTGAGGCAATAATTAATAGCTTACCAACCAAAAAAAGTCCAGGACCAGATGGATTCATAGCCGAATTCTACCAGAGGTAAAAGGAGGAGCTGGTACCATTCCTTCTGAAACTATCCCAATCAATAGAAAAAGAGGGAATCCTCCCTAACTCCTTTTATGAGGCCAGCATCATCCTGATACCAAAGCCTGGCAGAGACACAACAAAAAAAGAGATTTTAGACCAATAAATATCCCTGATGAACATCGATGCAAAAATCCTCAATAAAATACTGGCAAACTGCATCCAGCAGCACATCAAAAAGCTTATCCACCATGATCAACTGGGCTTCATCCCTGGGATGCAAGGCTGGTTCAACATACGCAAATCAATCAATGTAATCCAGCATATAAATGGAACCAACGACAAAAACCACATGATTATCTCAATAGATGCAGAAAGGCCTTTGACAAAATTTAACAACCCTTCATGCTAAAAATTCTCAATAAATTGGGTATTGATGGGACGTATCTCAAAATAATAAGAGCTATCTATGACAAACCCACAGCCAATATCATACTGAATGGGCAAAAACTGGAAGCATTCCCTTTGAAAACTGGCACAAGACAGGGATGCCCTCTTTCACCACTCCTATTCAATATAGTGTTGGAAGTTCTGGCCAGGGCAATCAGGCAGGAGAAGGAAATAGAGGGTATTCAATTAGGAAAAGAGGAAGTCAAATTGTCCCTGTTTGCAGATGACATGATTGTATATCTAGAAAACCCTATCGTCTCAGCCCAAAATCTCCTTAAACTGATAGGCAACTTCAGCAAAGTCTCAGGATACAAAATCAATGTGCAAAAATCACAAGCATTCTTATACGCCAATCACAGACAAACAGAGAGCCAAATCATGAGTGAACTCCCATTCACAATTGCTTCAAAGAGAATAAAATACCTAGGAATCCAACTTACAAGGGATGTGAAGGACCTCTTCAAGGAGAACTACAAACCACTGCTCAATGAAATAAAAGAGGATACAAACAAATGGAAGAACATTCCATGCTCATGGGTAGGAAGAATCAATATCATGAAAACGGCCATACTGCCCAAGGTAATTTACAGATTCAATACCATCCCCATCAAGCTACCAATGACCTTCTTCACAGAATTGGACAAAAACTACTTTAAAGTTTATATGGAACCAAAAAAAGAGCCTGCATTGCCAAGTCATTCCTAAGCCAAAAGAACAAAGCCGGGGGCATCACGCTACCTGACTTCAAACTATACTACAAGGCTACAGTAACCAAAACAGCATGGTACTGGTACCAAAACAGAGATATAGACCAATGGAACAGAATAGAGCCCTCAGAAATAATGCCACATATCTACAACTATCTGATCTTTGACAAACCTGACAAAAACAAGAAATGGGGAAAGGATTCCCTATTTAATAAATGGTGCTGGGAAAACTGGCTAGCCATATGTAGAAAGCTGAAACTGGATCCCTTCCTTACACCTTATACAAAAATTAATTCAAGATGGATTAAAGACTTATATGTTAGACCTAAAACCATTAAAATCCTACAAGAAAACCTAGGCAATACCATTCAGGACATAGGCATGGGCAAGGACTTCATGTCTAAAACACCAAAAGCAATGGCAACAAAAGCCAAAATCGACAAATGGGATCTCATTAAACTAAAGAGCTTCTGCACAGCAAAAGAAACTATCATCAGAGTGAACAGGCAACCTACAGAATGGGAGAAAATTTTTGCAACCTACTCATCTGACAAAGGGCTAATATCCAGAATCTACAATGAACTCAAACAAATTTACGAGAAAAAAACAAACAACCCCATCAAAAAGTGGGCAAAGGACATGAACAGACACTTCTCAAAAGAAGACATTTATGCAGCCAAAAAACACATGAAGAAATGCTCATCATCACTGGCCATCAGAGAAATGCAAATCAAAACCACAGTGAGATACCATCTCACACCAGTTAGAATGGCCATCATTAAAAAATCAGGAAACAACAGGTGCTGGAGAGGATGTGGAGAAATAGGAACACTTTTACACTGTTGGTGGGACTGTAAACTAGTTCAACCATTGTGGAAGTCAGTGTGGCGATTCCTCAGGGATCTCGAACTAGAAATACCATTTGACCCAGCCATCCCACTACTGGGTATATACCCAAAGGACTATAAATCATGCATGCTATAAAGACACATGCACACGTATGTTTATTGCGGCACTATTCACAATAGCAAAGACTTGGAACCAACCCAAATGTCCAACAACGATAGACTGGATTAAGAAAACGTGGCACATATACACCATGGAATACTATGCAGCCATAAAAAATGATGAGTTCGTGTCCTTTGTAGGGACATGGATGAAACTGGAAAACATCATTCTCAGTAAACTATCGCAAGGACAAAAAACCAAACACCGCATGTTCTCACTCATAGGTGGGAATTGAACAATGAGAACTCATGGACACAGGAAGGGGATCATCACACTCTGGGGACTGTTGTGGGGTGGGGGGAGGGGGGAGGAACAGCATTAGGAGATACACCTAATGCTAAATGACGAGTTAATGGGTGCAGGAAGTTAACATGGCACGTGGATACATATGTAACAAACCTGCACATTGTGTACATGTACCCTAAAACCCTAAAGTATAATAAAAAATAAAAAAGGAAAACCTAAAGTATAATAAAAAATAAAAAAGGAAAAAAAAAAACAAAACAAACAAAAAAAATTTATTTATTTTTTATTTATTTATTTATTTATTTTTTAATTTTATTTTTTATTTTTATTTTTTTATTTTTAGTAGAGACGGGTTCACCACGTTGGCCAGGCTGGTCTTGAACTCCTGACCTCAAGTGATCCACGTGCTTCAGCTTCCCAAAGTGCTGGGATTACAGGTGTGAGCCACCGTGCCCAGCCTTAATGTGTCTACTGGTTTTCTTTTAGCATGACTACCTATCCATCTGATCTTACTTCAGATTCCTGTGCACTGTGAAGGTAGTGGGGTTTCTCAGTGTGTGTGTGATTGAGAAGTGCCCTTAGGGTGGCTAGCTGGGTTGGGGATCAGCCCCAGTGGTCCCCGGGGACTGAGGCCCCTCAAGATTGCTGTCGCCCCCCCACCCTTGTATAGCAGGCACTTAAGCTCAGGCCACAGGTACCAGTGGCCTGTTGTTCTGCTTCCCAGGACCCCTCTCATTGAGGGGGAGAGTATGAGGCAAGCAGGTCCTTCTGCTGCAGACAGCCCCACAGTGAGCCCAGCTGTGTCCCAGTTGGAGGGAGCTGAGAGAAAGGGGGACCGGAGGCCTCCTCCTGCTCCCTTGCCCACGTGTTCTGGCCAGCATCAAGTGATGCTGTGCATACAGACCGAAGCCCTGTGCATAGCCAGCCTGTCAAAACATAAGTGGCCGGGCCTGGCATGGTGGTTTACAGCTATAGGGAGGAACCAGTCCTGCCCTATTGCAGCATTGGGACAACTCCAGCAAGCTGGCCTCGGCCCACTTGAAGACATCCATCACATTGGAAGGCATATTGTTCATTCCATGAACTGGCCCTATGGGGACCTCATCATCTTGGGCAACTGGACCAATTTTGGTAAATTATCCCTCAGCAGGGCACCATGGGGGGACTTCAGAAGGTTCTCTATCCATAATGGTTTTGGTTGCCCCCCTAACTGCCCGAGATGCGGGTGGTCCCTTCAGCTACTTCAGCTTCAGCCTGTGCCCTTCTGAGTGTGGCACCATGGTGGACTCACCTCTCGGGTCTAAGCTCGGGCCTCCTGCCTGCAGAGGAGCCTCTGGAGTCCTTGGTGCTGGTCCCAGGTTCTGTTTCTGCAAGGTCAAGAGAGTCCTGTCACACAACACGGCCCAGATACCCATTTTGACACCCACTGACTATGTGGCCTTAACCGCTCTGACCATCCATTTCCCCTGATCTGGCTCCTGCCACCTCTTCAGCAACCTCTCTCAACACCCCACTCTGAGTTCTTCCAGGAACATCCTTCAGGCATTCACTCACTCATTCATTTCTTCAATCAGTGAATGTAACTGAGCACCTGCTATGAACTTGAGGTTGGAAAAACAGCATTTAACACTGTACAAAGTGAAATTATCTCTCTTTCCCCCAACAGCCTTGCTCAAGCAGTTCCTTGTGTCTGGAATGCTCTTTTCTGGCTAACTCTCACGTACCCTCAGGTACCATCTCCCCTAGGAAGGACACCTCCCCACCACTATCCCCCACGTGTGGCCAGTCACTGAAAGCAGATCTGTAGTAGTTTAACCACAGACCTGTAAGCAAGAAATAACTGCTACTGTAAGCTGCTGAGATTTGGGGGGCTATTTGTTACACAGCATCATCACAGCAAAAGCTGACCAATACAAACAGGCAAGTTCTCTCTTCAAGCTTCAGGACTGTGACACTGTGAATCAACACTTAAGGTTTTTACCAGGGTGGGCCAGTGCTAAGCAGATGTTCTCAGAAGAAGCAAAGCCTGAGATTGAGGGAGACCTGGATGTGAATCCTTGCTTTGTCATGAAGGGATAGTATAGAGTGTAGCAATTAAAAACCACATTCTCTGGAATCAAGTTGCTTGGGTTCAAATCCCAGTGCTGCCACTTATAAGCCCTGTAACCTGGGACTAGTTCCTTAACTTCTGGGCCTCAGTTTCCTCATCTGTGAAATGGAAATGATTCTAGTACCAGCCTCACAGGGGCATTACGTTGGTTAAATGAGTTAACGTATGTGATGTGCTGTTAGTTGCTGCTTGTCAGTCATTGTGGGTGAGCTTGGCTTGGCAACATTACTTCCAGAACCTTGTCATGTATCCAACACACTCTGTGTTCTTTGGATTATTAGAAACCCTAGCTAGCATGGTGTAGCTTTCTAGGCATC
The DNA here is from genome assembly GCF_006542625.1 of Nomascus leucogenys. NCBI lineage: Eukaryota > Metazoa > Chordata > Mammalia > Primates > Hylobatidae > Nomascus > Nomascus leucogenys. The sequence continues at coordinate 65,514 of NW_022096264.1, forward strand.
AAAGTCCTTCTTGGGCTGTCTCTAAAGCAACCGCAAGCATAGACTCTGGAGCTGGACACACTCAAGTTCTAATCTTGTGACCTTGGGCAAGTGATTTAACTCTCTTTGCCTCAGTTTGCTCATCTGTAAAATGACAGCAATAACTTCACATGCCTCTGGGGGTACTGTGAGAATCAAATGAAATAGTATATTTTTTACAGAAGCACTTAGCACAGCCCCTGGCTCATAGATGGTGTTACTGGCTCTTCTTGGAGAGAGGTGACCTATTGGGAGAGCTGTCTACTTCCAGGCCTAGGCTGCAGGGAGGGTGTGACCAGAGCACTCCATTCACACCAGTAGGACACTTTGAGCTTTTTCCCCCAAGGATGGCAGGAGCCAGGCATGGAGAATCAGCAAAGCCCACCTAGTACCTCCTTCTCCTGTATCTCCTGGCTGTCTGGCTTGATCCGGAAGACCCATGAGGGCCCCCTTCCTCTGTAGAAGCTCCTGGTAAGAACCCATCTCTGCGATGGCCCCATTTGCCAGCACTATGATCCAATCAGCCTGGGGCAGGATGTGGAGTGCGTGGGTCACGAGAATCCGTGTCTGGGCAGGGAAGGGGTAGAAGTTACACACATGTGGCCGGGTACAGTGGCTCATGCCTGTAATCCCAACACTTGGGGAAGCCAAAGCATGTGGATCACTTGAGGCCAGGAGTTCGAGACAGCCTGGCTGACATGACTAAGCCCTGTCTCTACTAAAATGACAAAAATTAGCTAGGTAAGGTGGTGCACACCTGTAGTCTCAGCTACTTTGGAGGCTAAGGCAAGAGAATCACTTGAACCTGAGAGGCGGAGCTTGCAGTAAGGTGAGATTGGACCACTGCACTCCATCCTGGGTGACAGAGCAAGCCTCTGTCAAGAAAGGAAAGAAAGAAAGAAAAGAAAAGAAAGAAGAAAAGAAAAGAAAGGAAGGAAGAAAGGAGAGAGAGAGAGAAAGAAAAAGAAAGAAAACAGTTAAGGCTGGGTGCGGTGGCTCACACCTGTAATCCCAGCACTTTGGGAGGCTGAGGTGGGCGGATCCCAAGGTCAGGAGATCGAGACCATCCTGGCTAACGCGGTGAAACCCCATCTCTACTAAAAATACAAAAAATGAGCCGGGCGTGGTGGTGGGCGCCTGTAGTCCCAGCTACTCGGGAGGCTGAGGCAGGAGAATGGCGTGAACCCGGGAGGCAGAGCTTGCAGTGAGCGGAGATCGCACCACTGCACTCCAGACTGGGAGACAGAGCAAGATTCCATCTCAAAAAAAAAAAAAAAGAAAAAAGTTACACACATGTGCTTGGCCAGCCTCCTGAGCTGGGGGTTGGGGTGGGGGTATTGTCCCTGGACTCAGAGTGGGGACGGCTCCCCTTCTTGTGCTCCTGCCACCTTTCTTGTAAACAGCATGTCCAAGTAGAGAAACAGAGGGGACTCCTTTAGCCTGGGTCTCAAAACAAGAAGACAGGGAGTCCATCTGACCCTGGCCAATCATCCAAGGCAAAGCTGTAGTGGTTAAATCACAGATCCACAAGCAAGAAACACCTGCTATTGTAAGCTGCTGGGATCTGGGGGTTGTTTGTTGCATAGCATTGTCACAGCAAAAGCTGACCAATACAAAGAGGAAGACTGGACTCAAGTGGAAGGGGGAGGTGAGATAAACTTGGTTTAGGACTGGATGCTAAGGGCTTCCTCTGCCTTTGCCCTGTGCCCTCTGACACGTTCCCAAACTTACTGTTCCCTGGAGTAGTCCACCAGGCCCCATGACCTGGTTGAAGATATGCTGGCCGACATGGGCATCCAGGGCCGCCAGGGGGTCATCCAGCAGGTACACAGCTGCCTTTCTGTATACAGCCTGGGCCAGGCTCAGCCGCTGCTTCTGGCCTCCGGAGAGATTCATGCCCTGTGGCCACAAAAGGAACAGTGGCCTGAGTCAGCATCTATAGGGTGAAACTGGGGTGCCCAGGCTGGGGCAGGTCAGGGCACACCTGCCCATCAGGGTGAGGTAGAGCTCAACATGCCTATTCCCTGGGGACAGGCCCAGCTTCAAAGGCACTTGCTCTTAAGACAACAATGCCTCCATCCTTACCCGACCTCACTTCTCCCCTTCCCAGGCATGCTTCCTGGAGGAGTTACCTACACTTCCCAATCCACTCTGTCTCCTCCTGCTCACTCTCTGTATCCCTTTGAGTCCAAATTCTGTTTCCCTTTCTCCACTGAGACCACCATCCATTTCCCTATTCCCTTATCCAGTGGGAGCTTTTCAGTCCTACTTTTTTATTTTAAATTTTAATTATTTTAGTTTTTATTGATATGTAATAGTTGTAACTATTTGCGGGGCACAAGTGGTTATTTTGATACCTGTAGGGCAGTGGTCCCCAGCCTTTTTGGCACCAGGGACCGGTTTTGTAGAAGACAATTTTTCCATGGACCTGGGGGCAGGGGGATGGTCTGGGGGATGGTTTCAGGATGATTCAAGCACATTACGTTTGTTGTGCATTTTACTTCTATTATTATTATTATTGTTATTATTGAGATGGAGTTTTGCTCTTGTCACCCAGGCTGGAGTGCAATGGCATGACCTTGACTCACTGCAACCTCTGCCTCCTGGGTTCAAGCAATTCTCCTGCCTCAGCCTCCTAAGTAGCTGGAATTACAGGTGCCCACTACCATGCCTGGCTAGTTTCTGTATTTTTAGTAGAGACGGGGTTTCACCATGTTGGCCAGGCTGGTCTCGAACTCCTGACCTCAGGTGATCCACCCGTCTCAGCCTCCCAAAGTCCTGGGATTACAGGCGTGAGCCACTGTGCCCAGCCTACTTGTATTATTATTACATTGTAATATATAATGACTCACCATCAAGCAGTATCAGTGGGAGCCCTGAGCTTGTTTTCCTGAAACTAGATAGTCCCTTCTGGGGGTGATGGGAGGCAGTGACAGATCATCAGGCATTAGATTCTCATAAGAAGCTCACAGTCTAGATCCCTCACATATGCAGTTTACAGTAGGGTTTGTGCTCCTATGAGAATCTATGCTGCCACTGATCTGACAGGAGGCGGAGCTTAGGCAGTGATGCGAACAATAAGGAGTGGCTGTAAATACAGATGAAACCTCACTCGCCTGCCCTCTGCCCACCTCCTGCTGTGCTGCCTGCCCAGTTCCTAACAGGCCATAGACTGATGCTGATCCATGGCCAGGGGGGTTGGGGACCCCTGCTGTAGACAATATGTAATGATCAAATCAGGGTAGCTGAGATAGTCATCACCTCAAATATTTATCTTTTGTATTGGGAACACAACAATCCTTCTCTTATGGCTATCTTGAAATATACAAATAAATGATCATTAACTATAATTTCCCTTGTGTACTATCGATTACTATAACTTATTCCTTCTATCTAGGCCTTCTTGTCTTTCATTCATTCTTTTTTAAATTATTTTTATTTGTTTTTGAGATGGAGTTCCACTCTGTCACCCAGGCTGGAGTGCAATGGCTTGATCTCGGCTCACTGCAACCTCTGCCTACTGGGTTCAAGCGATTCTCCTGCCTCAGCCTCCCAAGTAGCTGGGATTATAGGTGTGCCACCATTCCTGGCTAATTTTTGTATTTTTAGTAGAGATAGGGTTTCACCATGTTGGCCAGGCTGGTCTAAAAATTCCTGGCCTGAAGCAATCCTCCCGCCTTGGCTTCCCAAAGTGCTGGGATTACAGGCATGAGCCACCATACCCAGCCATTCATTCATTCTTACATTCAGTCATTCCACTAATAACTACTGCCTCGTTATCATAAACCAGGCATGGTTCCAGGCTCTGGGGAAACAGCAATGAGCAAAACAAAGTTGCTGCTCTCTTAATGGATCCATTATTCTAATGAAGGGGACAGAGACAGGCAATCCATAAACAAGTAACACAGCCAGCACATCAGGTGGAAAGTGCTATGAAGAATAAATACTAAAGCAGGGGGAGCCAGGTGCGGTGGCTCACGCCTGTAATCCCAGCACTTTGGGAGGCCGAGGTGGGTGGATCACTTGAGGTTAGCAGTTCGAGACCAGCCTGGCCAACATGGTGAAACCCCATCTGTACTAAAAGTACAAAAAAAATTAGCCAGGTGTGGTGGCACATGCCTGTAATCCTAGACTCATGAGGCTGAGGTGGGAGGATTGCTTGAACTCAGGAGGTGGAGATTGCAGTGAGCTGAGATTGTGCCACTGCACTCCAGCCTGGGCAACAGAGCGAGACTCCATCTCAGAAAAAAAAAAAAAAAGGGAAAAAGCAGGTGCAGGTGTAGGATGCACTAACATTAGCAGGGTGGCTGTGGTGGTTGATAAGGTGGTCACGAAAGGCCTCTCTGTGAAGGTGACAGAAGTGAGGGATGAGCCCCGGGGACTCCTGGAGAGAGCTTTCCAGCAGACTGAACAGCAGGTGCAAAGGCCCTGGGGTCAGAGTGTGCTGTGGCGGATCAGGGAATATCACAGAGACTCAGGTGGCTGGAGTAAAGCTGGGAGATGATGATGGGAGATGGGGCTAATGGATACCACAGCCAGGTCACAGGGACCTTGCCAGGGATTGTCACGACTTGGGCTTTGACTCTGAGGTAAATGGGGAGATCACCTGAGGTCCAGAGTTTGAGACCAGCCTGGTCAACATGGTGAAACCCTGTCTGTACTAAAAATACAAAACTTAGCCGGGTGTGGCGGCGTGCGCCTGTAATCCCAGCTACTCAAGAGGCTGAGGTGTGAGAATTGCTTGAACGTGGGAGGCGGAGGTTGCAGTGAGCCGAGACTGCAGCACTGCACTCCAGCCTGTGCAACAGAGCAAGACTCTGTCTCCAAAACAAAACAAAACACAAAACCACAAGTGGCGGGCTGGATTTGGCTTGGGGGTCACAGTTTGCCAATCCCTGCCCAATCCATAGCTCCAGATGCATATATCCTGTTTCCTGGACATCTCTATCCAGACCCTTTGGTGAGGCCCAGAGAGGGGAAGCAATTAGACCAACATTACCCAGCAAGGCAGGACAGAGTAAGACAGGAGTCTAGGTCTTCTACTCTCAGTTGTCAGAGAGCTCCTCGCTGCCAATCCCTGCCACAACTCCCTGCCTCTCTCTTTCTATTTCTGTTTATCAATTAATGATTATGTATTGAGCACCTAGCATGTGCTTGACGCTGAGCTGAGCCCTTTTTTGCCCCTACTTCCCTGACCATTCCTCCCATTTCTCCATCATACTGCCCATGATGAGTCAGGGACCCAAATGACCCCCAACTGCAATGTCTCCCTGTCCCAAAAAGACCCCAAAACTCTCACCTGCTCTCCAATTGAAGTGTGGACTCCCTCAGGGAAGCTGTCCACATCTGGCTGCAGGGCACAGGCCTCTAGGACTCTCTCCAGCCAGGGTGGGTCCAGCTCCTGCCTGAAGCACACATTCTCCACCACAGAGGTGTTCTGCACCCAGGCCTCCTGGGGCACGTAGGCCACAGCACCCTAAAACACAACTTACTTTGGTCAGAGGAGGATGATGGGGACAGAGGTGGGATAGATTTTGAGGAGCAGTGGGAGCTGGGCTCTCAGTGGTGGGTGGGAGGTGGAGAGAATGAGTGAAAGTGAGCTTGGCTGGGATGGGGAGGGTGGGAAGGCAGCGAAGAAGGGGGACTTTCAGGATGGGGACATCCTAGCAGACAGGCTGGGGGTGGCCTCACCTTGATGCTCACAAACCCCTCCACCTTTGACAGCTCCCCAAGGAGGGCGGACAGCAGGGAGGATTTCCCTGCCCCCACTGGACCCACAACAGCCAGCAGACAGCCCTGGGGCACGGTGAGGTTTATTCTGGACATGCAAGAGGGGAGACATGACCTTGGTTAGGGTTCAGCCCACCTGTGAGGGAGGATGAGCCGCAGATGGAGCTGGGCTTTCCTGCTCTGGGAGTCTCCAAGAGGGCCTGTGGGGCCGTTCTTTTTCACAGTCCTTGTCTAGCCATTTGAGCAACCATCCTGTGCACTCTGTGCGCGTGCACACGCACACAAAGCGTGCACACATGCATGCACATTTGCACACTCCACAAGCATGCTAGCGTGCACAGCAACACAGTGTGGGCACACATCCACACACACACAAGTGTGTGCACATACCCAGTCAATCCATGCTCACACACATACATGTGTGCACACATGCACACCATGCACACACATGGCTGCATGTCAACCCACATGCACACACACACACACACAGTTGACTATAGCCTGAGGGTTTCACCAGCCTGGCCTCCTGCCTTGGCTCTTGCGATAAATAGGCTCTTTCCTCCCTCCCTCCCCCTGCTCTTGGTCCCGCCCCACTCCTGTCTGTGTCCCGCGGCCCATCCTCCACCCAGTGACCAGAGGGGTCTGTTAAAACCCAAGTCAGATCATGACGCTTCCCAGCTAAACCCGCCAGCTCTCCCATTTCACTCAGGGTCAAAGCTACAGTCCTGACGATCAGGAATGACGTCTCCTGCCTCCTTCCGCTCTGTGCCTCAGCTGCTCGGCCCTGGCCACGCCGACCTCCTTGCTGTTTCTTGAACACAATAGGTCAGTGGTTCTCACCTGGGGGTGACTGCATCCCCCCGGAGTCATTCGGCAAGATCTAGAGACATTTTTGGATGTCACAACCGGTAGGGGGTGCTGCTGGCATCTAGTGGGTAGAGATTGGGGGTCTGCTAAACATCCCACAATGCACACGACAGCCCCCAACAAAGAAGTTTCAGCCCAAAATATCAACCATGCTGAGGTTGAGAAACCCAGGTCCAGGCACTCTCCTGCCCCAGGACCTTTGCTGATGCCATTCCCACCGCCTAGAAGGTTCTTCTCCCAGACCGGGCATGGTGGCTCATGCCTGTAATCCTAGTCCTTTCGGAACTGAGGCAGGTGGATCACTGGAGGTCAGGAGTTGGAGACCAGCCTGACCAACATGCTAAAACCCATCTCTACTAAAAATACAAAAATTAGCTGGGTGTGGTAGCATGTGCCTGTAATCCCAGCTACTCGGGAGGCTGAGGAAGGAGAATTGCTTGAACCTGGAAGGCGGAGGTTGCAGTGAGCCGAGATCATGCCATCGCACTCCAGCCTGTGAGACAGAGCAAGACTCCGTTTCAAAAAAAAAAAAAAAAAAAAAAAAAAGACAGCTCTTCTCCCAGACACTCCTTCCTTATGATCTCAGCTTGAATGCCAAGCCTTCCCTCGCTAGACATGCCATCGTACTCTGTCCCGTTGCTCTGGCTTTCCGTTTGGGCCTCACCTCTATCAGCATGTCACCCCAAGAGAGCAGGGCCCTTGTCTGTTTCTTCACCCTATCCCCAATACCTAGAACAAAGCGTGGCCCGTATCTAGTGCTCTATCGATGAAGTGAGTGAATGACAACCAATACAAATACTACCCAGGGCATATTCCTTCCCTTCTTAGGGAGTTTCAGGGCTGGCTGAGATTTTTGGACACAAAGACCAAGCGATAGAGTTGGGGGCTATAGGTGATCATGACCTCGGACTGATACAGGAGGCACAGAAGTGAGCACAGCTGATAGGGCTGAACCTTGGGGCTCCTCTCGGCCAGCCCTCCCTTGGCATTGTCTTGGCCAGCCTGGGAGCACAAGGGTGTCTCCCCCTGATGGGGGAGGCTCAGATGCCCTGGTCCCCATCTGCAGGAGATACTGGTCTATGCTGTGCAGGTCCCCACCTTCAAGAGGTATAGATGCATCCTGGGAACCTCCCCAGCAGAGCCCCAGCCCAGCCTAACCCACCCTCCAGTCCCAGGCTAGAAACCTACACCACCTCTCAGGTGGGAGGTGGCAGGAGCCCCACACATCTTCTCCCTAAAAACATGAGGCTGGTTACTACGGGTGTCGTTCTGTACCTGTGGAGGCAGGGAGGGCTTTCCTGGGACCAGGCGAAGGTGGCACTGTGTATGGTGATGCAATCCTTCCCAGCAGCTGCAGGGCACAAGAGGCCATTTACAGGAGACCCCTGACCTGGCCAGCCTCTGCATCTGAGAGGCCCCCAGGCACCAGCCCCCGCCCCCTCAGGGGCAGAGGCTGCAGGAAGAAATCTCTCCCACTGAACAAATTGTCCTGCTACTCACTGGCTTGTGTGTGACCCTGCAGGGTTCTTGTTCTGTCCGTGTCCCATGGCTATATAATCCAGGGGGAGGCAAACTGTGGCCCAGAGACCAAATCCTGCCTGCTGCCTATTCTTATAAATAAAGTTTTATTGGAACACAGCCACAACCATTCATTTCTATATTTCATGCTTTGAGCAGTTGTGACAGAGACTGTGTGGCCCACAAGCCTAAAATATGCACTATCTGGTCATTTATGGAAAAAGTTAGTGAATTTCTGACATAAATTATCATCAAATCCCAGCCTTCCCAGAGTGAAGGGGCTGTTATTAATTTCACTGTGGCCGGCACAGTGTCTTATGCCTGTAATCCCAGCACTTTGGGAAGCAGACGTGGTAGGATCACTCGAGGTCAGGAGTTTGAGGACAGCCTGGCCAACATGGCAAAACCCTGTCTCTACCTAAAAATACAAAAATTAGCCAGGTGTGGTGCTGGGCGCCTGTAATCACAGCTACTAGAGACTAAGGCAGGAGAATTGCTTGAACCAGGGAGGTGGAGGTTGCAGTGAGCAGAGATCACGCCACTGCACTCCAGCCTGGGTGAAATAGGGAGACTCTGTCTCAAAATTATTTTGATAATTATTATTATTATTATTTCACTGTGATAACAAATGTAATTAGATTAGTGGTTCTTGATCCTTAACACATAGAATCGCCTGAAAGATTTTCTAAGAATCAAAGCTTTCATGGCTTAGCCCAGATCAATTAAATCCATCCTCACAATTAGCTGCTATGACGACTGACAGGCCCATTTTGGAGATGGGAACACGGAGGCTCACAGAGATTATCTACTTGTCAGGACCACCCAGCTAGTCAGTGCTGGGGCTGGGATTTGGACCTGGGCAGTTCAATGCCACAGGCTAGGCTTCTTACCACTATGTGGGTGTTTTCCAGGTACACAGTTTGCCCAGGTTCTTCAGTGCAACAAGGGGGAGGGTGTCTTGGCCCGTGGCCTAACAGAAGGATGGGGTGGAGGGGGAAGCCCAGGTAACTTGAGCTTGGTAAGTCTCATCGTGCAATGGTGCTTGAAATGTTGCTGTTTTCTAGCTTGATCAAAATGCTGCCATGCTTATTACCTTGGACTTTCTGCATGAGGACAAGGACCTGGTCTGTTAGAGCAGGAGCCCTCAACCCCCAGGCCACAGACTGGTACCAGTCTGCAGCCTCTCAGGAACTGGGCCATACAGCAGGAGGTGAGTGCAGGGCAGGTAAGCAGAGTGTCATCTGTGTTTACAGCCACTCCCCATCACTCCCATCACCGCCTGAGCTCCGCCTCCTGCCAAATCAGCAGCAGCAATAGATTCTCATAGGAGCACGAACACTTGTGAACTGCGCACGTGAGGAATCTGGGTTGTGTGTTCCTTGTGAGAATCTAATGCCTGATGATCTCTGTCTCCCATCACCCCCGTTGGGGTCATCAAGTTGCAGGAAAACAAGCTCAGGGCTCCCACTGATTCTACATTATGGTGAGTTGTATAATTATTTCATTATATAGTACAATGTAATAATAATAAAGGGCACAATAAATGGAATGTGTTTGAATCATCCCAAAACCACGCACCTCACCCCGGTCCATGGGAAAACTGTCTTCCACAAAACCAGTCCCTGGTGCCAAAAAGCTTGGGGACCACTATGTTAGTGTGTTCCCTGTTGTACACCCAGGATGGTAGAAAGTGGGCGCTCAATGAGTGGTCACTGAACGGCTAGCAGAAAGAACAGCAGCACGGTGCCAGTTTCCAAGTGACAGGCAGATGGCGTGATCTGCACGTGCCATCCATTGCCCGCAGCCCCCACCTCCCCCCAGTGCTGATGCCGGCTTGCCATTATGGGCCGGGGCGGCCCCCACATCCCCCATCCCTCCCACACCCCTCCTGCCAGACTCAGCACTCACAGCTTCCAGAGGAACTTGAGTCTATGGCACCAGGGTCAACTTCTTCCAGGCAGAGGAAGGCGACCAGACGGTCAAAGGACACCCGGGCCTAGGAAAACCGAAGCCGCAGGTCACCCAGCAAGAAGAGCAAAGAACTCGGGTTTTGGGTGTCGGTGTCACAAGATGTGTGGCAACAGCTTCCTGTCTACCAAGCTCTGTGCATAGGAGGCGTGAGGACAAAGCTTTCTAGTTATGGGAAACGATGCAACCCGAGTGATGACCTTGATGGTGGCGATCTCCCACCTCTGCGCTCCTACAAATCAGTGACACCAGAACAAGCCAGCTGCCATTCTGCAGACAAGATCTGGGAAGAGGATGGTGGCTTTTCCAACAAGGTTATCAAGCCATTATGTGGAACAATTTCAAATGTTGTCCACCTGGGGGCGCTCTCTCCCAGTCACAAACCCATTTTTGGGGAAGAAAGAGACCAGTTGTTAAAATCGAGATTAGGCCACGTAATCATGCCGGTAATCCCAGCACTCTGGGAAGCCAAGTGCAGGAGGATCACTTGAGGCCAGGAGTTGGAGACCTGGGGAACATAGCGAGACTCTTTGTTTCTACAAAAAAGTAAAAAATTAGCCGGATGTGGTGGCCCATGCCTGTAGTCCCAGCTACTCAGGAGGCTGGGAGGTAGAAGCATCACTTGAGTCCAGGAGTTTGAGAATGCAGTGAGCTGAGATCGTGCCACTGTACTCCAGACTGGGTGACAGAATGAGACCTTGTCTCAACAAATAAACAAATCAATCAATAAATAAACAAATAAGGCGGCCGGGCACGGTGGCTCATGCCTGTAATCCTAGCACTTTGGGAGGCCAAGGCGGGCGTATTACATGAGGCTGGGAGTTCAAGACCAGCCTGGCCAACATGGTGAAACCCTGTCTCTACTAAAAACACAATCAATCAATCAGTCAATCAATAAGACTGGGTGCAGTGGCTCATGTCTATAATCCCAGCACTTTGGGAAGCCAAGGTGGGCAGATCACCTGAGGTCAGCAGTTCAAGACCAGCCTGGCCAACATGGTGAAATCTCATCTCTACTAAAAATACAAAAAAACAAATTAGCTGGGCATGGTTGTGCGTGCCTGTGGTCCCAGCTACTTGGCAGGCTGAGGCAGGAGAATCACTTGAATCTGGGAGGCAGATCTTGCAGTGAGCTGAGATTCCACTACTGCACTCCCGCCTGGGTGACAGAGTGAGACTCCATCTCTAATAAATAAATAAAAATAAAAAATAAGAAACATAGAGATGGCTCAGGTATGCTGCCGTTTCTTGTTTTCATCATGCTGAAAGGACTAGAGATAGCAAAGGAAGAGAAACAAAATTGCTTTGTATAAAAAAGGGAACTGACATGATTGCTCGTACGTGGAATTGCTGGGCAGATGGATAAGTATGCATGTTCTGAGGGTGTTTGTGGAGAGGTCTGCACATTGCCCTCCAAAGGCTGACCCCTTCCAGATGTATTTGCTGTACTCTCTGCCCGCCTCTGTTCTTGCCCCTGCTCGCCTCTTTTCCAGCTCCACACCATCCGTCTGCCTCCCACCCTGTCTTCCCTCCCCTCTGCAAATGGCAGGCGTAGGGAAGCTGGAGCCAGGTGTAGCCCACGCACTCTCCCAGGATGGCTCCAGCCCTTGCACCCACCTCACCTGGACGAGGGAGTGGATGGAGAAGGGCAGGAAAGCCTGGGCCTTGTTGAGGATGTTGAGAACCGTGAGAGTCACAAAGCCTTTCTCTGCATCCATAGCATTCTTGGCCACCAGAGTGTGGACAGCAAACACCACCAGTGCGACCTGGGGGGTGGGGTGGGGGGGACACGTGGGGCAACAGTGAGACACACAAGCATAGACAGGGTAGCCCGGGCAAGCTGTGGTGCCTGCACAGTGCATGTGGCCCACCCGCCATGTCCACATGTGCTTCCCTCCATAGATCCCACTTCCAGTCCTGCTAACACACGTCCTCTCCTCAGTCATAAGCTATGCAAGGCTCTCTCTAAACACACAGCGCATTGCTAAAGGCAATGAATGTGCAGCCCCACGAGCCTGGGGAGAACCTGATGCCTCTAGGTTCCAGGCATTGGGGGACGGCAGAGTTTTTGATCTTGGTAGCATTGTTGTTGTTCGAGACATGGTGGAACTTGTGATTCTAGGGTCCCTTGGAAGATGACTCTAAAGTTGCAGGCAGGAGCAGCACTTGAGGGCTCTAGGTGTTGGTGTCGTCTGTGGTCCTTTTTTTTTTTCTTTGTTGAGATGAAGTCCTGCTCTGTCGCCCAGGCTGGAGTGCAGTGGCATGATCTTGGCTCACTGCAACCTCTGTCTCCCGGGTTCAAGTGATTCTCCTGCCTCAGCCTCCCAAGTAGCTGGGATTACAGGCGCCCACCACCACAACCGGCTAATTTTTGTATTTTTAGTAGAGACAGGTTTCGCCATGTTGGCCAGGCTGGTCTCGAACTCCTGACCTCGGGTGAGCCACCCACCTCGGCCTCCCAAAGTATTGGGACGACAGGCCTGAGCCACCATGCCCTATGTATCAAAGTTTTTAAAGTTGTGGTTTAGGAAGGTTGTTCTGACAGCAATATGAAATAAATTACAGAATGGCAGGACAAGGATCATGTCCAGTGACAGGGTGGCTACGGACATCTGCTGGCCAGCATCAGGGAAGTCACTCTGACCCAGGATTCTACCTCTGCCGCCCCCCTGCATCTGTACCCTCCTCCCCACATCGGTAGAAGCCTGGAACTCTCTCTGAGAGTTCAGCAGACTTTATCGGCCACTGCCACCTTTGCTAGAATAATATGCTTAATTAGTTCTTGTAGAAGACAGCAGGGACCCAGAGAGAACAGGATCCAGAATGAGTGGGTTTTGAGGGACACGGTGGTAGGATCTGGGGGGCTCCACCTACCTCACCCTGCCCCCACCCCCGCACTCCTTCCCCAGTGCTGCCCAGCATAGAGACGAATGACGTCACCAGAAATGTAGACACTTGGAAGGACACCAGCGACACAGAGAAGAAGAGGCCGGAGGTCCGCAAGGCGCCCAGCTCCTGGCCTCGGATGCCCAGGACTCTGTCCAGAAAGGCTCCCTCCCAGCCATGGAACTTGATGGTCTTCGAGTTCCTGAGGATAGAGCTGGTGAGCCGTGCCCGTGAGTCCTTCTGCCTCATTTGCTCTTCCTGGGATCGGAGGGAAAAAGAGAGATGAAGACAGGGACAGTTGAGAATTCTTCCCTGCACCCCGACAGCCACCCTTCAGCAAATCCCATTCATCTCGCCAAGCTGCGTCCCAAACCTGTCTGCCTCTCAGCATCTCTGACCCTCAGTCCTGGGCCTCCAGTCCCAGGTTGGAAACCTACACCACTTCTCAGGTGGGAGGAGAGCTGACCCTGGGACAATGCGCCCCATGGAGGAAGCCTCTGATGCCCGGAGAACAGAGGCAGCCTGAGCCCGCCTGAGCCCACCTGGGTATGGCACCGTCAGGAAGGCTACCTGGAGGTGGTTGATGCCCGAGCTACGTCTTTTTTTTTTTTTTTTTAACTTTTACATTTTTTGTGGAGGTGGGGTCTCGCTATGTTGCCCAGGTTGGCCTCGAGCTCCTGGGCTCAAGTGATCCTCTGCCCTCAGCCTCCTAAAATGCTGGGATTACAGCCTGAGCTACATCTTAAATGACCAGGAAGTGGGTGCTGAGCAGGCAGAGGCTGGAGCTGGAGAAGAGGGAGAGGAGGGGCTTGAGACGGGGGTGGGGGTGGGGGCTGGGGGTGCGGAGGTTGGGGGAGGCAGCTAAAACCCAGGCACAGGGAATGGCATGACTCAGAGGACACTCCGTGTGGCCAGAGGAGCGCGTCGGCAGGGTCGCTTGGCACTTTACGGTCAGGCAGAGGAATTCAGGGTCTCCTGTGCTTCACACCATGGGGCGGGGGGGGCATCATCAGAGGGGCAGCTGCCTGGAGAAGGTTTTTCTTTTTGAGACGGAGTCTTGCTCTGTCGCCCAGGCTGGAGTGCAGCGGTGCGATCTCGGCTCACTGTAACCTCTGCCTCCTGGGTTCAAGGGATTCTCCTGCCTCAGCCTCCTGAGTAGCTGGGACTATAGGCACCCGCCACCACGCCTGGCTAATTTTTGTATTTCTTTAGTGGAGACAGGGTTATGCCATGTTGGCCAGGCTGGTTTTGAAATCCTGACCTCAGGTGATCTGCTCGCCTCGGCCTTCCAAAGTGCTGGGATTACAGGCGTGAGCCACTGTGCCCAGCCTACAGTGTTTTAGAGGAGGCCATGCAGGAGGCTGGAGAAACAGCACAGGTGACAGACGGACACTGGGACAGCTGGGCCAAGAGAGGAAATAAGTTCCTTCCATCCATCCCCCATCCCTCCCTCTCTCTTTCCCGCCTTTCCTTCCTTCCCTATGTCCTTTCTTCCTCTCTCCTTCCCTTTCTTCCTTCCCTCTTTCCTTTTCTTTCCTTCCCTCCCTCCCCTCTTTCTTCCTTCTCTCCCTCATTCCTTCTCTTCCTCCCTCAATTCTTTCCTTCCCTCCCTCCCTCCATCCTTCCTCCCCTTTCCTGTCTTTCCTTCCCTCCCTCCTTTTCTCTCCTTCCCCTCCCTCCTTCCTCTCCTCCTTTCCTTCTTCCCTTCCTCTCTCCTTCCCTTCTTCCCTCCCACCTTTCTTCCATAGTTCACAAACACTTACTGAGAACCTTCTGCCTGCCAAGCACTAACTAGATGCCGAGTCTGCCACAGTGAGTGGCCTGTGCTGTTGCAAAGCTTCCGGTTAAGGTGAACAAGGCAATCAATCAACCCCTGCCGGGTGCTTCCTGCAGGGCCCTGTAGGATGTGGGAAGTGCTGTTGCGGGGGGGGGGGGGGGGGGGGGGGGGAAGCAAAAACAAACCCAGGGCAGGCAAAGGAGAGGCTGCTGCTGGGAGGAGAGGGATGGACGTGTGGTTTCCTTGCTGGAGGGTGGTGAGGGAAGCTGCTCTGACTGCAGGGAGGTGACAGAGGGTCTTTGGGAGTGAGGGTGATCCAGGCGGAGGGAACAGCTAAAGGGAAGTCCTGGAGGGATGTGTGAAATCGGGCAGGTTTGAGGATGGGGGATGTGGGGGCGGGAAGGCAGGGAAGGAGGGGAGACGGGTAGAAGGTGAGGTTGGAAGCAATGAGGCCAGCTCAGGGCAGGCCTGGTGGGCCACTGTGGGGTCTTTGGCTCAGTCTGAGGAAAATGGGGCCGCTGTGGGTCTGAGTAGAGGAGGGGTGCAACATATTCGGTCTGCATCGGTCTCCTCTGGCTGGGAGTGGAGAGAGGCTGAGGGCAGAAGCGGAGAGTGAGCCAGGGGGCTTGCTGCTGTGACCTGGGTTAGAGACCATGGGGTTTGGAGAGCCTGTGCTGGGAAGGGTGACATTCTGGATGCATTTTGAAGGTGACGCCAAGCAAATCTGCTGACAGATGGGATGTGAGAGAAAAAGGCATTGAACTGACCCAGGGCCTGTGGCCTGAACACTGGAGGGACGGAGCCACTGTCCATTGAGGTGGTGGGGGGAGGGGGTACAGGTCTGCATGATGGGCAGCTCACAGACGACAAGAACAAAGCCAGACCGGTGGGCTCGCACTCAACTCTCCCCTCCCCATCTCCCACCCCAGGACCTGTTGCTTCCTCCCTACTTCCTGCCTGGTCCATCCCTTTCCCAAAAGCCAAACCTGATGGTGGTTCCTCTTCTTGGTAATGAAGAAATTCAGAGGGAGGAGGCTCAGGAAGACAGCGATGGCAGTGAGGGCAGAGGGGCCCAGGAGCTGGGGACAGAAGGGGCAGGATGTCAGGAGATCCCGAGGAGCCCAGCTCTCAGAGGCATGTGAACCAGAGCGACTCCATCTTGAATAGGGGCTGGGTAAAATGAGGCGGAGACCTACTGGGCTGCATTCCCAGACGATTAAGGTATTGTAAGTCACAGGATGAGATAGGAGGTCAGCACAAGATACAGGTCACAAAGACCTTCCTGATAAAACAGCTTGCAGTAAAGAAGGCGGCCAAATCCCACCAAAACCAAGATGGCTACGAGAGTGGCCTCTGGGCATACTCACTGCTGCACTCCCACCAGCACCATGACAGTTTACAAATGCCATGGCAACATCAGGAAGTTACCCTATATGGTCTAAAAAGGAAAGGCATGAATAATCCACCCCTTGTTTATCATATCATCAAGAAATAACCATAAAAATGGGCAACCAGCAGCCCTCTGGGCTGCTCTGTCTATGGAGTAGCCATTCTTTGATATCTTTACTTTCCTAAAAAACTTGCTTTTGGTCGGGCACGGTGGATCATGCCTGTAATCCCAGCACTTTGGGAAGCTGAGGTGGGCGCATCACCTGAGGTCAGGAGTTCGAGACCAGCCTGGCCAACATAGTGAAACACAGTCTTTACTGAAAATATAAAAACTAGCCAGGCGTGGTGGTGGGCACCTGTGATCCCAGCTACTCGAGAGGCTGAGGCAGGTGAATAGCTTGAACCCGGCAGGCAGAGCTTGCAGTGAGCCAGGATCACACTACTGTACTCCAGCCTGGGCGCCAGAGTGAGACTCCATCTCAAAAAACAAACAAACAAACAAACAAACAAATGCTTGCTTTCACTTTATGGACTCGCCCTGAATTCTTTCTTGCACGAGATCCAAGAACCATCTCTTGGGCTCTGGATCAGGACCCCTTTCCTCTAACACAGCTGCAGATCCCGAAGGTGATCAGACTTGGGTCCTAAGATGGGAATGTCAGGGAATCTGACAAGGGCAGCCACCAGGTCCCAGGGATCTGTGTTCATGGGGGTCTGCTGTGTCAGGAGATGCCTGCTGAAGGTGGGGTCCTTCAATGTCAGGGAGGGGAACGGCCCTCTTACACGATGGGGAGAGAGTTTCAAGACAGATCGTGCACACACACAAGTGGGAATGGGGGGTGTTCCCGGCCACAACGGTGAAGTTGAGACCTATGGAATCAGGACCTGGTTCAAATCCTGACCCCGACACTTTTGAGTGTGGCCTTGGGGCAAGTCACCTCCCTAAGGTGCAATTCCCTTGTCTGCAAAATGGGAATAGAGTTGTTCTCATTTGGCATTTCCTCTTATTGTGCTTATTTTCCTAATCTTCATTTCATCCCTCACGAGGGTTGTCAGATTTAGTAAATCATCATACAGGATGCCCAATTACATTTGAAGATAAAGAATGAGTAAGGTTTTAGTCTAAGTCTCATGCAATATTTGGGACATACACTGAGAAATTCTTCCGTTTGTCTGAAACTCACACTTCACTTGATGTCCTATGTTTTCTCTGGCAACCCTGCTCCCCCACCAACGTGGTGATTTTGGGATAGTAATCTTCCCCTGGCCACCAACTTTTGCTTTAAAACCACCAGGGCTCATGACAACAGTATTCATAAGAGTCAGAAAGTGGAAAAAACCCGAATGTGCATCAACCAGTGAACAGATCAACACAGTGTGGTCTATCTGCACAATGGCATATTATTCCACAATAAAAGGAAATGAAGCTACAACATAGTTGAACCTTGAAAACATCACGCTAAGTGTAAAAGCCGCCAGTTACAACATTCCACCTATTGTGATGCCATTTATATGAAATGTCCAGAATAAGCAAATCAAGAGAGAGAGAAAGATTAGTGGTTGCCTAGGGCTTGGGGGGTGCTGGGGAAAACAGGGAGTCACGGCTGATGGATTGGGGTTTCTTTTGGGGGTGATTAAAAAAAGTTCTAAACTTGATTGTGGTGATGGTTGGACTGTGTGATTTAAGTGGGTTAATTGTATGTTGTATGAATTTTTTTTTTTTTTGGTTTTTTGTTTGTGTTTTTTTTCAGACTAAGTCTTGCTCTGTTGCCCAAGCTGGAGTGTAGTGGCACGATCTCGGTTCACTGCAACCTCTGCCTCCCAGGTTCAAACTATTCTCCTACCTCAGCATCCCCTGTAGCTGGGCCTATAGGCATGCACCACCATGCCAGGATAATTTTTGTATTTTTAGTAGAGACGGGGTTTCATCATGTTGGCCAGGCTGGTCTCGAACTCCTGACCTCACGTGATCCACCTGCGTCAGCCTCCCACAGTGCTGGGATTACAGGCATGAGCCACTGCGCCCAGCCTATGTGTGTGAATTACATCTCAAGAAAGCACTTATTAGAGACCACTAGGACCTCTGCAGAGAAGGAGCTCCCACCCCAGAGAGAGGATGAGAAACTCAGAGACCAACTTGAGAACCAACCCTGCCAGCAGCTGCTGTGTATCCTGGGGCTGGTCACTTTGCCTCTCTGACATTCAGTGGCTTCCCAGGGCAGTTAGACCAAAACCCACCTGGAAGGCCCTGCAGGACAATCACTGTGCTGACCTCTTCTCCTGCCCCCCATGTCCTGGCACACCATGGTCTGGCCACACCAGCCTTTTTGTTTTGTAAACAAATTGAGCTCATGCTGGTCCTGAGGCCTTTGCACTTGCTGTTCCCTCTGCCCACAACACTGTTCCCACATCTTCTCCCTGCTGGCTCCTTCCTATGTCAATGTAACCTCCCCAGAGAGGGTTTCCCTATCCCCTGCCTGGGCTGCCACAATGACACCCATCACTCCTCAACCCACGGCATTGTCTTTTTTTTCCCCCTTCAAAGCACTTAATAGTATCTGAATTTTTTTTTTTTTTTTTTTTGTAGAGTTGGGGTTTCAGTATGTTGGCCAGGCTGGTTTTGAACTCCTGGCCTCAAGTGATCCACCCATCTCGGCCTCCCAAAGTGCTGGGATTACAGGCGTGAGCCACTGCGCCTGGCAAATTTTTTGTATTTTTTGTAGAGATGAGGTTTCGCCATGCTACCGGGGCTGGTCTCAAACTCCTGAGCTGGAGCGATCCTCCCACCTCAGCCTCTCTATGCGTTGGGATTACAAGTGTTGGGAACCACCACGTCTGGCCCTGCTGAACTGCTTTATGAGGGAGGGAAGTGAAGCTCAGATGGGTCTGAAGGGCAGGCTTGAGGTCACACAGCTGGGGAGATGAGCGGCCGGGGATTGAACCCAGACGTCACCAACCCGAGCCTGCCAGCTTAACTCCGTGCTTCACCTCACAACCCTCATATCTCTTGCATCACGTATGTCCTCAGTTTCTCTCAGCCCCGAGAGCCAGGACTTTAATTACCATCATTCCCATTTTTGCCATAAGGACCCTGAAACTCATCAGGTCCAAGGTCCTGTTCCAGGAAGGCGCTAGACCCTGCCCTGAGGTCAGCTGAGTTGAAGCCTGGTGCTCCCGTCCCCTGGCCATAAAGCACCGAGACTCTCTCTCAATTCAGTGCTGCAGGGACTAAGGTGGTTTTCCACGTTGCTTCTTTAGGGGGCTCCATCCAGCTCCCACCCTCATGCCCCGATGAGCCGCCTTCCCCGAGTGGCTGGTGGCAACCTCAAAGAGGCCAATGTGGCCCTTCAAGGCGCCAGACACCCCGAGCGGGAGGAACCCTGGGGCTGCCCCTACCGTTCTCCTCTGGGTCCTGCTCCTGCTCTGTGCTGGCATAGGTACGCAGGAACTCAGCGAAGGCGCCGTCTCGGGCCAGCAGCTCCTGGTAGGAGCCCATCTCAGAGATCTTGCCGCCACTCATGACGATGATGACATCCACCTGTGGCAAGTAGCTCATGCTGTGCATGACCAAGATCCGCGTCTGTGGGCAAAGGGGACACCCGGCCACGTCAGTGCACATGTGTGAGACTGCCTAGCTTGGCAGAGGAATGAGCCGACGAACACCTGGTGGGCAGAACTCAGGTCTGAAGGTGGGACATGCACCTGCGATAACAGCATTCAGGAGCAGCTGAACCTGTGCACACGGTCCTTTAACATGCATGTGCAAAGGGCCTGCCACACCTCAGGTGCTGAGCTAAAAGCTGGGGAAGGGGAAGGAAACAAAGACCCCTGCCCCAGATTCCAGGGCCACAGGAGAAACGAACACTAGTAGAATAGTGCTTGGGAATTCGAATCCACGTCTGACAAAAGCCCTGTGGCTCTCTCCACGCCATCACGTGTGTCCACGTCCCAGCTTACCCATTCAGCGTGGGAGGGTCGCCCCTGGCCCAGGTGAATGTGGCATTCCTCACGGTGATGCTGTTCGTGCCCCCGCCTACAAAGCAGAGACAACATGTCAGGCACAGGCTGAGCTGTGGGACTCCACATGAACAGAACGCTCTCTTTCTCTGCTTGAGTGGTTCAACCCCAGATGCTTAACACAAATAGCGCTAGGCATTATTATCTGGTGACATCAGCCACAGGTTCTGAAAGAAGAAACTCAACCTGTAGTTTTGGAGGCAGCCCCAGACCCAGAAAGCAGAAGGAAACTGCAAGAAGCTTTGTCCTTGTAAGATGGGGTTGCGCCATCTGGACGATCATCTTGGGAGATGACTGCACAGGCGGGGGCCCCACAAGAATTACTCAGTGCTCTCGACGCCCTGGCCCTTCTCAGGCAGGTTCGGGGCAGGTCCAGCTGGGAGGGCCGAGCAGTGGCCAAGGTCAGTGGGAAACAGATGGCGTCCACATGCAAACCTCTCTCCACTGGGGTGGCCTGCATCAGACCGCTGGGCCCTCCTTGAGGTTCAAAGGGAGGTCGTTCACCCTTCTCCCCATGTCCTCTATCTGTCTTCCCCCCCCCAGCCACACCACCCTACACACATCACATCACAGCAGGTGGATCTTTCTAAAACACCCATCATGACAAACTCAAAAAAAGAGGATACGGAACAGGAAGTGTGGTATGAGGGCAAGGGGGAGGGGAAAGTGTTGGAGACAAAGCCCACGTTAACTGGCTCTGTGTTTCTGTCTTCTTCTGAGACAGGATCTGGCTTCTGCACCCAGGCTGGAGTGCAGTGGTGCGTTCTCGGCTCACTGCAACCTCCATCTCCCAGGCGCAGGCGATTTCTCCCACTTCAGCCTCCTGAGCAATTGGGACTACAGGATGTGCACCACCACACCCAGCTAATTTTTTTGTATTTTTTGTAGAGATGGGGTCTTGACATGTTGCTCAGGCTGGTCTCGAACTCTTGGCCTCAAGTGATCTGCTTGCCTCGGCCTTCCAAAGTGCCGGGATTACAGGCATGAGACACCGCGCCCGGCCAGCTCCACACTTCTAAGGCTCCTAGCACCTCTGTCTTCTTTTACTCTTCTTCCTGTTATTTTCCTTTTACTTCACATCTCTCACTTAAAAGCAGGCCAGTCGCAGGGGCTCATGCCTGTAATCCCAACACTTTGGGAGACCGAGGCGGGCAGATCACCTGATGTCAGGAGTTCGAGACCAGCCTGGCCAACATGGTGAAACCCCATCTCTATTAAAAATACAAAAATTAGCCGGGTGTGGTGGTGCATGCCTGTAGTCCCAGCTACTCAGGAGTCTGAGACAGGAGAATCTCTTGAAACCAAGGCAGAGGCTGCAGAGAGCCAAGATCGTGCCACTGCACTCCAGCTTGAGCAACAGAGTGAGACTCTGTCTCCAAAAAAAAAAAAAAAAAAAAAAAAGAAAAGAAAAAGAAAAAAGATAAAACAGAAAAGCAACTCTCTGAATTACAAGCCACCTTAAGACCATCTGGAGATAACACAGTAGCATTTTTTGTTTAAGTTGTCAAATGAAGAAATAACTTCCTCCATACATCAAAAAAACAAAAAACCTACAGAGAGAGGAAGGTGCTGGTTAACCTAGATTAACTTTCTCCCTCAGCTCTTCTAAAAGAGTGGATGTGGAATGAGGAAACTGGGAGTTGCTATTTAAGAGATTTAAGAAAAGCCACTGGAGAGAGAGAGGTTGCAGAGAACGGTTAGCTTGGGAGCGGGGAGCAGCCAAGGGGACCCCCACTGGCTAGAGCGTGCTAAACATTCCAGAAAGTCCAACCACCTAGGAGGCCACTATTAGGGCAGGAAGGAGGGGCTGCGGTGTGGGCGGCACCCAGGGGCCTAGGGGTTTCCTGATGCTTGCATTGAGCTGTGAACAACTTCAGTAGCAAGAAACCACCCCCCGCCCACCGCCGGCCACCTCAAATTTCAGCCTGTGTTTAGCAGAGAAATTTGACCCCAGAGTAGATGGAAACATTCCCTTATGATGTGAGGGGATGCGGGACACTGGGACAGCAGAAACCAGACGACCACAGCCCAGGGGTGTTGGGAGGCAGCATCCACTTGGGCCACGGTTCTCAACTGGAGGCAACTGTGCCCCTCAAGGCACATCTGGCGATGTCTGGAGCCACTTTTGGTAGTCAAAATTGGGGTGGGTACTACTGTATCTAATGGGTAGAGTCCAGAGTTGCTGCTCAACATCCCACAGTCCCCAAGCACAAAGAACAATGTGTCTCCAGATATCAGTAGCACCCAGGATAAGAAACCCCACACCAGGGGGCTGAGCTGAAGATGCTGAGACCATCTCGCTCAGACCAGAGACGTGACAACTCCCGTGATCTGTTTAGCATCTTCTATACACCAGGTGCTGTGTCAAACATTTTAGGTGCCACTAAAGATACCTGAGCGCCTGCGAGGTGCCAGACACAGCTCTTGCGGTATAACCGACATTTACACACATTCAGTCTTCTGACCACACTCATTGGACTCTGGAGCCAGACTGTATGGGTTTGAATCCTGGGGCTACCACTTCGTAGCTGGGTAGCCACAGGCAAGTTACTTAACTTCTCTGTGCTTTTTTTTTTTTTTTTTTGAGACAGGGTCTCACTCTGATGCCCAGGCTGGAGTACAGTGGCATGATCATAGCTCACTATAGCCTTGAACTCCTGGGCTCAGCCAGTAACTCCTGCCTCAGCCTCTCAAGTAACTAGGACTACAGGTGCACCACCATGCCTGGTGAATTTTTTAATTTTTGTAGAGACAAGGTCTCACTACATTACCCAAGGTGGTCTCAAACTCCTGGCCTCAAGCAATCCTCCAGCCTTGGCCTCCCAAAGTACTAGGATTATAGGTACGAGCCACTGCACCCAGCCTGTGCCTCACTTTTTCATCTGTAAAATACGGCTGACAATCATGCAATCAACTTCAGAGGGCTGTGGTGGGGTGTCTATGAGGCAGTGCACACAGAGCACTTCCCACAATGCTTGGCACATAGTAGGTGCTCAGTAAATCTCAGTGAGGTAACACCCTATGGCCAGGAAGAGCATGGACTCTACTGACGGGCTGCGGGTGTGAATGCTGGTTTTTCTTTTGATCAGCTGTGCAATCTCAGGCAAGTTTCAGAGACCACTTTCTTCATCTGGAAAATGGGGGTTTCCACCACTCTCCTCCAGGGGTGCCACGGTGGGTAATGGACAAGTTGGGACATTGACATTCTTGGAACAGAATGTGCATGACAGGGGCGTTATAAGTGAACGTGTCACTGCACTTACTGCCATTAATATTTATTATTATTATTATTTTTTTTTTTTGAGATGGAGTCTCTCTCTGTTGCTCTGGCTGGAGTGCAGTGGCGTGATCTCGGCTCACTGCAACCTCCGCCTCCTGGATTCAAGTGATTCTCCTGCCTCGGCCTCCCGAGTAGTTGGGATTACAGGTGCCCAACACCATGTCCAGCTAATTTTTGTATTTTCAGTAGAGACGGGGTTTCCCCATGTTGGCCAGGCTGGTCTCGAACTCCTGACCTCAAGTGATCCACCTGCCTCAGCTCCCCAAAGTGCTGGGATTACAGGTGTGAGCCACTGTGCCTGGCCTAATATTTATTATTAAATGCCTAGAGAGATGGTTACAAACAACATCCCTGGCTCAGGGGGATGGGCTGGGAAACGATAAATTAGCAAGCTACAAAACAAACAAATCTGCCAATAAAAATGCATGGCCGGGTGCAGTGGCTCACATCTGTCATCTCAGCACTTTGGGAGGCTGAGGCAGAGGGATCCTTGAGCCCAGGAGTTCAAGATCAACTTGAGGGACAAAGCAAAACCTTGTCTCTCCAAATAAAAAAGTTTAATATTGGGGAAAAAAAAAGGCCAGGAGAAGAGGCTCATGCCTATAAGCCCAGCACTTTCGGAGGCTGAGGCAGGTGGATTGCTTGAGCTGAGGAGGTCGAGACTGGCCCGGACAACATGGCGAAACCGTCTCTACAAAACATACCAAAAAATTATCCAAGTATGGTGCTGTGTGTGCCTGTAGTTCCAGCTACTTGGGAGGCTAAGGTCAGAGGATCACCTGAGCCCGCAAAATCAAGGCTGCAGTTACAGCTGTGACTGCGCCACTGCACTCCAGCCTGGGTGATGGAATGAGACCCTGTCTCAAAACAAACAAACAAACAAACAAAAATCCAAGTAACACTCGGCCAAAGAAAGGTACTTTTGTTTCCCTTATCTAGATAAAACTGAGGTTCCGACCTAAGTCTACACAGCTTGTGGGTGGTGGAGGCTGGCCAGCCTCCAGAGTCCTCATTTAGCCCAGAATAGAATCAAGGTCAAAGCCTTGGAAAGTGACTCTCAGGGGGAAGCCTCAAGCAGCTGCTGTCCCTCAGCAAGAAAACAAAAATGCAAGTGCAAGTTCACCCTCCTGGGAAGTCTAAGACAGGACAGAAGCCCAGGAGGCCAGGCTTCCCTTCCCTTCTACCGGCTCTGCAGAACCCATGTCCCCCGGGGTCTTGCAGACAAGCGGCTGGGCAGAGTCAAACCTGAGGGCAGCCAAGGCAAAGAAATGCAAGTAGGGAGGACCCAGTAGGAGATGGGAAGGCAGCCACTTCCAGAAACCAGGACCGAACACACACACACTGTCTTTGACAGGCCGTCGCTCGATGCTGTCAGGTTCCAGCTCCTCATGGGAGAGAAAGATCCTCAGGCGTTTGAGGGAGACACTCGCCTATGCAGAGAGCAATGGCAGGGGAGAGTTATTTTTAAAAAGCATTTTTGCAAAACCAACCACGGTTAACTTTCAAGGGTTTCCCTGGGTGTGGAGGTGCACATGCCCTCCCTTATTTCTGAAGGTCCCACATTTCTTAGAACCAGTGTATACTTTAGAATTAAACAAAACAAAACAAAAAACAAAAAAGAAACAGGTTTTGGTTCTGCTTTGTTTTAAAAGCCCACGAAAGGTATTTCAGAAAAAATGGGCAAATGACTGGGCGTGGTAGCTCAAACCTGTAATCCCAGCACTTTGGAAGGCTGAGGCAGGCAGATCACTTGAGGTCAGGAGTTTGAGACCAGCCTGGCCAACATGGTGAAACCCCGCCTCCGCTTAAAAAAAAAAAAAAATATATATATATATATATATATAACCAGCCTGGCATGGTGGCACGCACCTGCAATCCCAGCTACTTGGGAGGCTGAGGCAGAAAAATCACTCGAACCTGGGAAGGCGGAGGTTGCAGTGAGCCAAGATCATGCCACTGCACTCCAGCCTGGGTGACAGAGTGAGGCTCCATCTCAAAAAATAAATAAATACAAATAAAAATAAAAGAAGAAAAGGGCAGAGGCCTAGTGGAAAAGGGACTCTGGAAACATAGTAGCAAATACAACAGAGCCAATTCAAACAGCCCAATGGGACAGGTATTTCTGAGATACTCCAGAAAACTTGGATATGGGCTATTATTGTAAAAACTTCTTGTTAGTTTGCCTAGACATGATGACGGTGTTATACTATGTAGGAAGAAATGCACGCTGAAGTATTTGTGGGTAGAATGTAAGGGGTCTGAGATTTGCTTTAAAATTATTTGGCAAAAAAAGGAAAGAATGAAGGGATAGATAGCAGAGTTTAGCATTAAAAACAAATGAGGGGAAAGAGGGACAAGGGAGGGATACTGAAAAAGGATGAGATAAATCAACTGTGGCAAAATGTTTTGGGTTTGTTTTTGAGACAGAATCTCGCTCTGTCACCCAGGTGCACATGTACCCTAAAACCTAAAGTATAATAATAAAAATAAAAAGAAAAAAAAGAAAAAAACATAAATCAAGCCCAAGTTTATAACATTTACCAATTCCTGTGGTATAAGTACTCTCACCATGGCCAATGTCAAGCTGCCAGCACTGAACACATCACTTAACATGGAACTGATCTCAATCTTTGAGATTAAAAAATTCTCAATTTTTTTAATTAATTAATTTTTTTTGAGATGGAGTCTCGCTCTGTCGCCCAGGCTGGAGTACAGTGGCACAATCTCAGCTCACTGCAACCTCTGCCTCCTGGGTTAAAGCAATTCTCTGCCTCAGCCTCCCGAGTAGCTGGGATTACAGGCACCCGCCACCACGCCGGGCTAATTTTTCTATTTTTAGTAGAGACGGAGTTTCACCATCTTGGCCAGGCTGGTCTTGAACTCCTGACCTCATGATCCACCTGCCCCAGCCTCCCACAGTGCCAGGACTGTACAGTCATGAGCCACTGCACCTGGCCTCAATTTTTTAAAAATTGAGATATAACTTATATATCATAATATTCACCCAAGACATCTTCTCTATCATTCTTAATAGGTATACACGAGAGCCTTCAGAACAAAGACTAGACCCCCTCCTGTGAAGTCCAGAAACTTACATACTGTCTCGAGGTTACAGACAGAATGGAGGCTTGGGTCCTGGCAGAACAGGTTATGGGAGAGGGAGAAGAATTCTATTGAGGGATTGTAAGTGATTACTAGGGAGAATGATTGGATGGGGAACAGAAAGTAACTTGTGAAATTCTTTGGAATTTATAGGATCCTTGGAAACAGTCACTGTCTTGAAAAAGGGTCTGTTCAGATGTGGTTACATTCTGGGTCTTCTTTGCTGTAAAGGGTAATGAGATAACGGGGGGGCGAACAAGAACAACTGTTCTCCTTCGTGATTCAGTCCTTTCTTTTTGTAGATGGGGGAAAGTTTCTTCCTATTGATCTCTAAGGGTGTTGAATTCAAAATGCTCACTATACCAGGGAGCCATATTTTGGGGTGAAATATTTTGGGATTTCCTTCACCAGAAAGAGATGTACCTCATGATATCACCACCATACAGATACAATAGGTGTAACCTGAAAGCATGGGTAAAGTAAAATAATCAGGAAGTGGGGAGTCTTGAATGTTACCTTTGCTTTTCATGTAAGTTACTTGATGGTAGGTTTACGTAAGTTAATTGTTAATGATGGCTGTGCTGAACAACTGGCTTGCAAAATTCCTGGAAATTCACAGATGTGCTTTCACAAGCCAGCACAGGTCAGCTCGGCACAGGGAGCGTGTCACCTCTTAGGGATGGGCTGCAGGGGAAGAGTCTGAACGACTGAGCAGAAATAACCAAAGGTGAAGAAGGAACGAGAAGAGAAGAGAAGCTGGCGGCTTTGCGGAGCTGACCGTCCTAAGGTGCATGCAGCTATGCCAGCCACTGGCTGTCTCCTCGGCCATTTCCTTCTCATTTCTGCTCTCCCAGCCCCAGGAAAGGCCTGAAAGAGGGGGGTACCAGGTATGCAGGATGGTCACAGGGATCCGATTCCAAAGCTCTGCTGAGGCAGGCCCAGTGGCAGGCTCAGAGCAGAACAACCCAGCCGCCTCGGACCCAGGGCCCCCAAACTCAGCCCTGGAAGAGCACGTGGATTACCGCGTCTCTCAAACCTAGGCTGTGCACAAGGCACAGAGTATGGCCACTCGGGCTTGTCTGGAGGCTGGGAAACTCTGTCCTGGCTTCTCCCTCACCTTCCACCCTCCCTCCTTGCCGTTCTCCAGAGAGAGCAGAAAGAGTCCGCCAGGGGAATGACAGACCCCAGGCCCGGGGGCAAGCCTGTCACCTCTCCATCCCTATGGGGTGCAATGGTCTCCACCGGGCAAAGTCCATAGCCCGAAGTCAAGCGCAGAAATGTCCCCCGTCCAAACTCTGGCCTTTTGGCCCAGCCCCACGAAGTTGGGTTCATCGTGTCACATCTGAGAGCAGAGGCAGAACCAGCTACCTGCTCCCCATCTCCTCTCCCACAAAAAGACCACAAATAGGGGCAGGGATCCAGCCAGCCCGGCCGCAGGGAGGGAAACCTGGGCCCCTCGAGCCCCGGGGGGAGGGAGGTGTCCTAAGAGCTGTCCTGGGAACCGCACCCTCCCCAGGCCGGTGGGGGGTGCAGGTGTCCTGGTGTCCGGCGGGGCCTGGACTCTGTCCCTGTGGCCGGGTGGGCAGCGGAGCCTCCGTCTCCCGCCCGGGGACCCCGCACGGCGAGCGCCGCGCCGGTCCCGCCACGCCCCGCAGGCTCCGTCCCCGCGGCCACTCCCCCCCGCGGGCCCAGCCGAACCGCGGCCGCGCTTCCTGCACCCGGGACCCGACAGAGGTGAGTGCGCCGGGCGGCCGGGGCGAGGGTTGACGGCGGCGCCAGCGCGGGGACGCACCCGGGAACGGCTGACCTTCAGCGAGGCCGGCTCCCCGCCAGCTACCAGGGCGGAAAATTCAAATCCAATCTGTGGAATAAAGGCCTTCGGGGGAAGTGGAGCAGGAGAAAGACTGGGGTAGGTCTCTGTGCTAGGATAGGATACAAATGGATGGGGCTCTTGGGGCCCAGGGACTTCCCACCTTGAGGGTGTCATGGAGTGGTGTCTGGGGGGACACCAGGCCAGAGGGGCTCCCTTGCCCAAGGTTCCTGGAGTGGGGGCAGATCTCAAAAGTCCAGCACTGTCCGGACCCGCTGAGGACATGACCTTTCATGGGTCAGCTGCAGCTGAGGCACCGAGAGGAACACTACGGGAGCAGTCCAAGGACCCAGGCCCAGGCTGGAGGTCTGGGCTCCGTGGCATCCCTTAAAGCTGGTGAAATGCTATTCCACCCTGGCCCAGAGAGAGGAGAGAGGAGAGAGGCGAGAGGAGGAGGGAGGGGCACACTAGTATTTACTGAATGCCCGCCTGGTGCCAGGTACTTTTCACACATTATTTTATTTAACTGCCTCGTTTTATCCTTCCATCTATTCCCTCATTCATTTATTCAGCAAAACAGGCACTCTGCTGGGCTTTGGCCTGAGCTGGAGGGAGCTGGTCACTGCCTGTGTAATTCACACTCTACATGGGAGACAGATTATAATTCAGAGTGACCGGGGGGAGGTCTGCACTGCTTCTCCTTCTTGCCCAAGATGATCAAAATCAAACTAAGTGACCCCCAGCAATACACCCCTGGACCAATAAGCCCCAACCATCAACATTCAAGGGTCCCTTCTGTATCCACAGCATCATACACACCAGTCACTGAGAGAAGTCCTAGGATACCTCTTAGTCACTTTTGGGTTTCAGTTCAGAATCACCTCTTCCAGGAAGGCTTCCCCAACTTCCCGCCCTCCAGACCAGGTGCTTTTTACTTTGGCTCCTGAGGCGTGGCTCCTCCCTGCCCATTATCCTCCAATCATAGCTGTTATCAGAATGTTGCTTTGCTGTATTCATCCTGGTTTTCCCTTCTAACCAGTTTCAAAAAATCTCAGCCCCCTCAAGTTCCATGTCCAGTATATTCACAATGTTTTTATTTGAATATTTTACCTTGGGAGCTGGATTACCGCGGGACCTCCACTCAAAAAATGGAAACTCGAAACTTATGTCTTACCATCAGTATTTTCAGATTCCATCTGTGCTCCTCAACTTCCTGGGCGGAGTTCATCATTTCCAGGCCCCTGTGGTACAAATTCTGTTACCTCCGATTGACCCCTGGGGCTCCTGACTGAGGAGAGAGAGCAGATAGTAACCCACCTTCTAAAGAAAGTAGCCCCACTTCCAGCTCTCAGAGCCTCCAAGTGCTCTCCCTCTAACCCCGGTTCCTACTCCCCGCCCCTCCCCTCCCCGCTGCCCCGTACTGACAGTGTGTGCTGGGGGGTGGAGATTGCGAGGTGGAGGGGGCTGCTGTTGGTGGAAGTCCTGATTAGGGAGTGGAGTCAGGCCCCACCACTAAAGAGGACCTGGACCCAGTGGTCAATTCCAAGGCAAGGGGGAAAATCCCACTCTTGGTTCTATTACACAAATATATTATTTTTAAAAAAGAAATTATAATCTACTTCCAGAAATAGAAAATCAGTACCCCTTGCCACAAAAGGAAGGTAATTAAACAAATAAAAGCAAGGGACTAGGCAGCAGTGTTATTAAACTTTAGCACCTGTGAACATACCTGAGGCCTGCTCTCTAGGCTAAAAAAGGAGATGAGCAAGAATGAGAGTTGTGTTAAAGACAAACTAGCACCACATGAGGCTTTCTCCTTAGTGTAATAAGACAGATTAAGAAAGGATTGGGGCTGGGTGTGGTTGCTCACACCTGTAATCCCAGCTTTGGGAATACTCCCACTTTCAGAGTGGATCACTTTAGGTCAGGAGTTCGAGACCAGCCTGGCCAAACATGGTGAAACCCCCATCTCTACTGAAAATACAAAAGTTAGCCAGGCATGGTGGTGCACGCCTGTAATCCCAGCTACTCGAGAGGTGAGGCAGGAGAATTGCTTGAACCTGGGAGGCAGAGATTGTGGTGAGCAGAGATCGCGTCACTGCACTCCAGCCTGGGTGACAGAGCAAAACTCCGTCTCAAAAAAAAAAAAAAAAAAAAAAAAGGCTGTGATGGGAATAACAAAAATAATCACTGACCCCTTCAGTCAGCACCTGCTGAGTGCAGAGAGCCCGGCAGTGCCTGGAGTGATATAAAACAAACCTTCAGTTAATCCTGTTATCAACTAAAGGGCTACTTCTTCCAGGAAGTCCACCCTGATGTGCCCCTTCACAAGCTAAACCTCTCCTGCTGTAACGCTTGCCATGTTTCATTGCAATTGCATATTGTCTTCCACTCCTGAGTATAAATTTCATAAGAACAACCACTAGAGCCGGGTGCGGTGGCTCACGCCTGTAATCCCAGCACTTTGGGAGGCTGAGGCGGACGGATCACCTGAGGTCAGGAGTTCAAGACCAGCCTGACCAACATGGTGAAACCCTGTTTCTACTAAAAATACAAAATTAGCCGGGCGTGGTGGCGCATGCCTGTAATCCAGCTACTCGGGAGGCTGAGGCAGGAGAATTGATTGAACCCGGGAGGCAGAGGTTGCGGTGAGCCAAGATCACGCCATTGCACTCTGGCCTGGGCAACAAGAGCAAAACTCCATCTCAAAACCAAAAAGAACAACCACTAGGTCTATCTTGTTCACCTCACTGTCCTGGCACCCGCCTCACCCTGGCCCCACAGCCTAGAGCACAGGTGTTAAATGAGCTGATGAACGAATAATGAATGAATAACTGAGTGAGCCTCCCTGGCTTCCAATTATGCCTTTCTTTCCTTCTCCCTGCCCTCCTCCCTGTCCTTATCCAAACCCTCCATCCTTCAAGGCTCTGCCAGGGGTCCAGCTTCTCCAGAGGCCTTTTTAAACCAACGGATCCACCCTAAACCCTCTTGCCCCAGAATATTCCATCGCTGGCAATACGCATACCCAGGGCGCATTCAGTTCCATGGTCTAGTGTGTTCCCCATACCTCCAGAGGGCAGGGGCTGTGGGTGACACTTAAACCACAGGTACTCAGGAAACACCGTGGAGTGACTCCGCATGGTCCAGCCTCCAAGTACGCAGCTGTGTTGGGTCTCAACAGCTGTATTAGTTTCCTGTTGTTGTGGAACTAATTGCCACCAACTAACTTAGTATCGTAAAACAACACACATTCATTATTTTAGAATTCTAGAGGACAGAATAGGATCTCACGAGGCTAAAACTAAGGTGTTGGCAGGGCCAGCCAGGTCCTTTGTGGAGGTCCAGGGGAGACTCCATTTCCTTGCTTTTTTCAGCGTCTCAGGCCTGCCTGCATTTCTTGGCTTGTGGCCCCTCCCATCTTTAAAGCTGACAATGGATGGCAGGGCCCTCCCCTCTCTACATCACTCAAATTCTCTCTTCTGCCTCCTTTTTCCACCCTTGTGATGACATTGGGTCCACTTTGATAACCCAGGATCACCTCCCCATCTCAAAATCTCTAATTATCACATTTGCAAAGTCCATTTAATGTGTAAGGTAACATGTTCACAGGTACCAGGGATTAGAACACAGTCATCTTTTTTTTTTTTTTTTTAACAGTCTTGCTCTGTTGCCCAGGCTGGAGTACAGTGGCACGATCTCGGCTCACGGCAACCTCTGCCTCCCGGGTTCAAGTGATTCTCATGCCTCAGCCTCCTGAGTAGCTGGGACTGCAGGCATGCACCACCACGCCCAGCTAATTTTTTTTTTTTTTTTTTTAGTAGAGACAGGATTTTGCCATGTTGGCCAGGCTGGTCTCGAACTCCTCACCTCAAGTGATCCGTGCATCTCGGCCTCCCAAAGTGCTGGGATTACAGGTGTGAGCCACCGCGTCCAGCCAAGGCCACAGTCATCTTTGAGGACTGTTGTTCTGCCTACCACAGTAGTAGCTGTCCCTCGTAGTCACTGGACACACTGGCTGGTGGAATATTCCAAGTAGCTGACATTTACTGCTCCAGGCACATTACATGACACTCCATGAGTTAGGTGCCATCATTGTCATTTTACAGATGAGGAACAGAGGTTAAATCACTTGGCATGTGGCAGAGCTGGGATTTGAACCTAGGCAGTGGGGCTCCAGGGTGCACCTTCCTGGCCTCTAGGCTACACTGCCTCTCTGGCACCATTATTGCCCTCAGGATGCCTGGAACAGGCCAAGAAGATCTGAAGCCCAGTTCAGGAGGAGAACTTTCTCCAAGGTTTTCTAGGTAAGGCCCCTGTCTAGGCTACAAATTCTCTGCCAGTGATCTCTCATTTCAGCCCTTTCTCACCCTCCCACACTATCCACACCCTATTATAGGCACCTAAGCCGTGATCCAAGAGGGCTGGAGGGAGAGCTGCCAATGGTTTTCTTCAGGGGTCCCAGGCAGTTAAGGCAGGAAAAGTTTCTGGGTGCCAAATACCACTCAAATCCATCCCTATCCTCCCCCAGCATCCACACACCAAGTCATACGAGCTCCACAGGAGGCAAATCTTATGTAGCAAATCAAAGAAAAGTAATCACCATTTACCCAGCTCACTGCCACAAAGAAGCCTACACCCTTAAATGAGATTGGAACACATAAGCCTTCCATGGGCATCGGGGGAAGGAGGGGTGGCTTAACATTTATTAATTGAGCAATTACTAGGGTCAGGCACAGTTCTAAGAGTTTTATACTTACTAACTCAGTTAATACAACAACCCTGTGCAGTACTGTTTTGTTGTTGTTGTTGTTTTGTTTTGTTTTTGTTTTTGAGACGGAGCCTTGCTCTGTTGCCCAGGCTGGAGTGCAGTGGCGCGATCTCGGCTCACTGCAACCTCCACCTCCTGGGTTCAGTGACTGTCCTGCCTCAGCCTCCCGAGTAGCTGGGATTACAAGTGGGCACCACCATGCCTGGCTAAGTTTTGTATTTTTAGTAGAGACAGGGTTTCACCATATTGGCCAGGCTGGTCTTGATCTCCTGGCCTCAAGTGATCTGCCTGCCTCAGCCTCCCAAGGTGCTGAGATTATAGGCATGAGCCACCACGCCCAGCCTTCTACCAGATTTCTTGACAGCACCTTTATATGTGATTCTCACACCAATCTTCATTGTTAACCCCATCTTAAAGAAGCAGAAACCAAGGCCCAGGGAGGCTACATAACTTGCCAGAGCTCTCAGAGCCAAAAAGCAACAGATGTGGAATTCAAACCCAGGCATTCAGATGCTCAAGTCCCCTGCACTCCCACTCTCCCAAACTGCCTCAGCCTGAGCAAGCCCAACCTGATGCCTTCCTCCTGGAGTCCAAATCCAGCCAGGAATGTGACATGGGCTCCCCAGCCCCCCAGATGTGTGTGCTCACACTTTGTCTGCACTTGTTCCTCCCTGGCCTTCGAACGTTCTGCCCTCAGATGTCCCCATTAGTCACAGTCTGTCTGAGAGCCCTCGGATTAGCTGGATGGGAGCAGACGCAACTTTGTGGTGGTCATCGGGTTGTCCCATTCATCAGCTCAGGCCCGAGCCTGCTGGAGTGTGGTTGTTGCCAGAAACAGTAACTCTTAGGAAAGAAAACCAGCCTCTTTCTGCCTGAAACTGTCCTGAGAGGTGCTTGACTCAGCATCGACAATTATTTCCCAGAAGGAAAGTTACCGACCTGATTCGGCAGCCACGTGCTCTGCTCTAGAAAGCTCATGGTGACAGGAAGCACAGGACAGGAGTGGATCAGCAAGAGAAGGCTTGGGCCTGAGCAGGGACTGAAATGAGCTGGTGCTGGAACTGAGGGAGGAAGTAGGGACTCATTCTGTTGTTTAGGGGATAAAGACAGATTTCCGCTAAGGCTAGCCAGCTGTGCTAATTGGAAGAATGAAGTGGAAAAACAGTAATTTTCAAAAGTAGATCATCTGTGCACATTCTGAAATATATGCACATTTTTCCATTAGTATGAGTTTGCAGTGAGGATGTATCTGATGCATCCGTTTCTGTATCCATCACACTCAGCAGGAAGCAGATGGCACCCTCAAGCAGGGTAATTGATGAGAGTTTAACACAAAGGTGTGGACAGGGCTAAGGGATGGTGCCACACGGTGGGACTGGCATGCCTTGGGAGCTGTTACTAGCCCTAGGCTTATAAGAGGAAGGGAGAGACAAGTGCAGGAGAGGGACTCCAACAGGAGCTGAGCTGACATCTTCAGCTGAGGGAGGCAGCCAACCTGAAGTGACCCTGGCAGAGTGGATAAATACTCCCGGGTCTTCACTCTCCTCCCATCCTCTGATCTCCAGTTAGTGCTTCCTATCACCCAAATCTAACAGACGCTGGAAGGCAGGGTGCCGGGTGACATCATCCTTAGAGTAGGGGATGGAGACTGGATCTGGATAGGTGGATAGAAAGTACACAGCGCGTTGCTGGTGCAGGAGCCTCTTTCACACATTCCTTTGGCTGCCATTTTCTGGACACCTGCAGTGTGTCACTGGGTTCGACATTGGGGAAATGCAGTGAATGAGCTGTCCTCAGGCTCTGTGTAGAGATTCTGCCTTTACAGATGCCAAGATAAAAAGAAAAACCCACAAGTGACTGGAAAAGAAGAAATGGATGCAAACATCACTGGCACTGGGGGTGGTGAATTTCAGACCACGTCTCTGGAGCCCAGCCCAACGTGGGAGACAATTTCTGTGGGCGAGACAGATAGTTTTTAGCGCAGCATTTCCAATCAGCATTTCAAGAGCATAGGTCTTAATTTACATTCTCTAGGCTCAGGAAGGTTCTGGAAGACAGTATGTGCTTAATTTACCATCAGTGAGCTGTTTTGTTGCTTGTAAAGCCAGGTTTTATTTACAAAACAACAAATTCTGCTGTCTCTGCCAAGGACTGGACATCTTGACACCAAGAAACATAGCAAAATCCAGTCAAAAGTGACTTTGCAAGCAGTATGATGAATTTCTATACGGTTCTCCAGCTCCAGCATTTTCTTAGGGAAAACATGGCCAGAAATGCCGAAGTCTGTGTTTTGGCAATGGCCCAAGCTTCTCAGACTCCACTGGCCAGTTCCAGATCTTTAAGTAACTATAATAAGAGCCATGCTGTCTGTCTCTAAAAAGTGAAGCATGAATCAAAAGTGAGTTTGTTTTAATTTAACAGCATTGAGACTGTGAAAGGCACTGGATATGTTTAGGCACCTGTAAACGGAGAATGTGGGGTGAAAAAGAGAGGCAGAGCTGGGTGCAATGGCTCATGCCTGTAATCCCAGCACTTTGGGAGGCTGAAGCAGGCAGATCACTTGAGGCCAGGAGTTTGAGACCAGCCTGGCCAACACGGTAAAACCCCATCTCTACTAAAAATACTAAAAATTAGCTGGGTGTGGTGGCACACGTCTGTAATCCCAGCTACTTAGGAGGCTGAGGCATGAACACTGCTTGAACCCAGGGGGCCGAGGTTGCAGTGAGCCGGGATCGTGCTACTGCACTCCAGCCTGGGTGACAGAGGGAGACTCTGTCTCGACAAAAGAAAAGAAAAAGAGAGGCAGGAGACAGGGCCACCAAGTCCTGGCACACTGTGCCAACTCCAGGGACCACCAACTGATAGGTTACAGCATGCACGGCACCCTTGAGGTTGTGCAGTGTGGTAGCCCTGGCAGGATTCATTCTGTAATACATTTTCTACAGGGCATGCTCTGTACTCCTGACAGTCAGAGTCCTCGATCTGGCAACTGACAATGAGCTTTAAAACAGCCCACCTCTTTCCTAGAGAGATAAGACGAGGCAGAACAGAATCATTGGAAGAAACAGCTTCAGAGTCAGAACTCCTGTCAAGTCCTGGCTCAGTCACTTGGGAATTGAGTGGCCTCAGGCAATTTATGAAACCTCAGTTTCCTGATCTGTGAAATGGAGAGAATAAAACTACTTGTTTGGGGGATGAAAGGAGATCATGCACAGGCACTAAGGACACAGGAAGTATTTACAAGGTTAGAGCGATTGAGCCTGCAGTGAGCCACCACTGTACTCCACTGTACTCTGGGGGATGACAAAGTGAGACCCTGTTTCAAAAATAAATAAATAAATAAATAATAAGAGCTGCAAATAAGAGGATATTTGGAATGTCCAATGACAGTGATAACAGCTAACATCTATTGAACCCTCATGTGTGCTGGGCATTGAGCTAAGGGCTTTACTTGGTTTAACTCATGTCATCATCTTAGCCCTCATCTGAAGATGTGTCTCCATTTCACAGATGAGGAAATGAGCACAGAGAGGTTAAAAGACTTGTCCAGGGTCACCCTACTAGCGCGTAGTGCAACTGGGATTCAAATGCCGACACTCTGGCTTTCAAAGCCAAACTCTTCACAACTACATTGGGTTTGGCAACTTTTAGAAAGCAGATGTGAATTTTTATGGCATAAATAGTCAACTCAGAAAATTCCATTTGTGAGGACTTTCTAAGGAGGAATTTCAAAATGAAGACCAGCGGAGGAGGCTTATCCAGCCTCTTAGCCTGCTGGGATGTTGCTGGGGTAGTGTCCAGTGGGAAAAGCAAATCCCCCTACCTCCACACTCCCTGTGCCTCTCTCTGCCTCCTCCGGCTCCCCAGCCTTCCCCTGCCAGGGTACCTTCCATCCTCTTACCCACTGTCCATCCTTCTGGAGACTCACCTAGAGGCTAAGTCACACCGTGTGGAATGCTGAGCCACCCAGAGGGGTTAGCAGAAGGTGAGATGTTTGCTCTCTCTCTCCTTCTACCTCCCCTGCCTGCAGTTCCAATCACCCTTCGTCCCTAACCTGCAACCATCTGTCTTGACAACTGCCCAACCTTCTGCAGACTCTTGCAGTGACAGTGAAGGCAGAGGGCCGCTCCACTGCTGCTATGGCCTGCAAGGTCCTTGGGATGTGCCTGCACTGCCTGTGTCAGGGGGCTGCACCCACAGACATACCACAAGACAGGCTGCTGCTCAATGACGATCCGCTTGTTTTCCAGGGCTGCTGCCAAGCCCTTGCCCACGGGGAAGCCCTGGTGGGCCAGCTGGATGCTGGGCTGGAAGAGGCGAGCCCAGGGCAGCCGCCCATGCTGCTGGTGTGCCAGCTCATAGCCTCGGATCTCCCCGGGCACCGCCACTGACAGCCCCCCTGGGGAGAGAGAGCCACAGTTGGTGACCCTGAGCGGGGGACATTGGAATCTCTCACAGGCGGCATCCCAGGCACATTCCCTGACTCATTTTACAGATGGGGCAATGAGGCTTAGGAGGAAAGATTTTTATTTCCTTTTTTGAGATGGGGTCCTGCCATCTTGCCCAGCCTGATCTCGAACTCCTGGACTCAAGCAATCCTCCCACCTCAGCCTCCTGAGTAGCTGAAATTACAGGCGTGAACCACCACACCCAGCAGAAGGGGATTTTTATTTTATTTATTTATTTAATTTTTAATTTTAGGAGGGGATGTTTAATTTTTTTTTTAGGAGAGGCTCAGCAGGTAGGAGTGTACATGGACCAGGGATGTCTGAGGAAGGCACAGGAGGGGAAGCAGTAGCATGTGGCTGGGTTTTGCTGTCCCAGGATGAAGTGTCTGTCTGTGCAGGTGCCTGCATGTCTAAAATCCTGTGCCAGGCCAGACCCCCTCCCATCTCGCTGACCACAAAGCCTTATCCTGTAAGACTCATGGGCTCCACCAGAATGTGCCAAAGCAAGAGCAGGTCCCGCCCTGACCCAGGTCAAGCACAGGCCACCCTCAAGACACAGCCAGCCCCAAGAAAGGGCTCCCTTCCTCTTTTCTACTGCCCCAGAGAGGCAAGACTGAGCCTTAACCTCCATCCTGTCCCCTCTCCCAGCCTCAGTTTCTCCATCCAACTATAAGGGTTTTTGTTTGTTGTCTGTTTTGAGACAGGGTCTCACTCTGTTGTCCCAGCTGGATGCAGTGGTGCAATCACGGCTCACTGCAGCCTTGGCTTCCCAGGCTCAAGCGATCCTCCCACCTCAGCCTCTGAAGTAGCTGAGACTACAGACATACCCCACCACACATGGCTTTTATTTTTTGAGATGGAGTTTCACTCTTGTTGCCCAGGCTGGAGTACAATGGCACAATCTTGGCTCACTCCAACCTCCACCTCCCGAGTTCAAGCAATTCTCCTGCCTCAGCCTCCCAAGTAGCTGGGATTACAGGCATGCACCACCATGCCTTGCTAATTTTTGTATTTTTCGTAGAGACGGGGTTTCACCAGGTTGGTCAGGCTGGTCTTGAACTCCTAACATCCTCCTCAGCCTCTCAAAGTTCTGGGATTACAGGCGTGAGCCACCACTCTCAGCCTAATTTTTTATTTTTGTTTTTTGTAGAGACAGGGGTCTCACTATGTTGCCAAGACTGGTCTCAAACTCTGGCCTCAAGCAATCCTCCCACCTCAGCCTCCCAACATGCTGGGTACAGGGGCACCTAGACTAAAGGGGTTTTGCCTTCCAGTTCTGACAGACCCCTGGGCCTGCTTCCCCGCTGAGCCTCACTGCTCATATGGACACTACAGACACTGACCCTTTGCCCAGAAAGGTACAACTATGGCCTCTGCCCCCAGGTACTTTCTTGCTCTTGCCAGAGATGATGGGGCCATTTGGCTACTCCCAGGCTTGGCGGCGGCGGCTCTAGAACTGCCTCTTCCACCCTGAAGCCTGGCACAAGTTTCCAAGAGCTGGTGGTTTCGATTCCTAGAAGCTGCACATACATCCCGGAAGGTCTGACACCCAGCACATGATTCCTTCCACCTTGCAGTTAGACAGAAGTGTTTGTTTGTTTGTTTTGCTTTTTTGTTTGTTTTTGAGATGGAGTCTTGCTCTGTCTCCCAGACTGGAGTGCAGTGGCATGATCTCAGTTCACTACAACCTCTGCCTCCTAGGTTCAAGCGATTCTCCTGCCTCAGCCTCCCGAGTAGCTGGGATTACAGGCACATGCCAGCACACCAGGCTAAGTTTTGTATTTTTAGTAGAGATGGGGTTGTGCCATATTGGCCAGGCTGGTTTCAAACTCCTGACCTCGGGTGATCCACCCACCTCGGCCTTCCAAGGTGCTGGGATGACAGGCGTGAGCCACCGTGCCCAGCCAAGACAGGAGAAGTTCTAATGTTTGATAGCAGACCAGGGTGACGATGCTTAGCAAGTATTTTGTATATTTCAAAGTAACAAAGAGAGGACTATGGTGCTAACACCCAGAAATGAAAAATATTCAAGGTGACGGAGACCCCAAATACCCTGCCTTGATCATTATACACTCTATGCATGTAACAAGCACTCACATGTACCCATAAATATAGAAAATATCATGTAACAGTATCAGAAAAAAAATCTTCTCCTGACCTCAGGCCAGTCAGGCTCTCATGCCACCACACTTGCCAAGCTCTCCGGCAACCCCCACACTGCCAGACCCAGTGCCCCTTCTCAGCTTTACTGGGCTTATCACTCTCCCTGAGAGCTGCCCCTGAATCAGGTGGGGGCATTGTGAGGGGATTCTGGGGCTGAGGGGGGTCCTGGAGCCCACGTCTTCAAGGCAAACCTGCAGGGCCCACCCTGATG
Source organism: Nomascus leucogenys (assembly GCF_006542625.1). Classification (NCBI taxonomy): domain Eukaryota; kingdom Metazoa; phylum Chordata; class Mammalia; order Primates; family Hylobatidae; genus Nomascus; species Nomascus leucogenys. The sequence goes on from NW_022096264.1 coordinate 105,466, forward strand.
CTCAAGCCTTTCTGGGACTCCCAGGGGTCCAGCCTGGCTCTGGCGGGACCTCCATGCGGCCTGGGAGGGACCCAGCACAGCCCTGCCTCTTCCCCAGGCTGTCTCTGCCCCTCCAACCCTGGTCTTCAGAGATTTCTTCTCAACGCACCTCTCTACCTCTTCCCCCATCTGGCACCAACCTGAATTTATCTTTGTGAATATCACTTAAAATAAGCAACCTGTTGTCCTCAACACTTTACAGTTTGCACATCTCTCTGCTCAGGTCACAGCAACTATGTACCTCGGGCCCTATTTCACTCTCCCTGGTGATAAAGGAGGCACGTGCCCAGCACCTCGGGCGCTGCCAGCAGACCCACCTGAACAGGACCCAGGTGTCACCTCGCTGAGCCTTCACTCAGGCACCAGGCTCAATACCTTCCCGGGGCTCAGAGACCCAGAGAGGCAGCATCCTCTGCCCAAGGTCACATAGCCCCAGCTGGTGCAGAGAAGAGGTGTTTGGGGCTAAGTGTGAGGAACTTGCAGCCTTGGAGGACTCCACCATCTCCTTCCCGGGCTGGTCTCATGCCTGTCCTCTCCCCAGGTCAGGATGGGGCTGGGACTGAGGGAGCCCCCGCCCCGCTTTGCTTCCCCACCTGCTCCCGACCCCCCGGGCTTTTCTGTGGGGCTGACTCAGGATGGCTGGTGGAGAAGGTGCTGCCTGTCCCCCACACCATGTGCTGGCTTTGTCCTCCTCATCCCATCCAAGACCCCCAGCCTTGGCACCCTTCTGTCTGCCCCACTCTCTGGGCCCCCTGCTGCGGTCTGGACTCAGCTTCCCTCCTCCTCCTCTCTCCTCTCTCCATTTCCTTTTCTCTCCCTCAGGCCTCTGCTTTCCCGATTCTGCCACCTGGGCTGGCTCCTGGCTGGGACCCCTCTGTCCTGTCTGTCATCCCTCTCTCCGAGGGCCTCTCCCCTAAGCTGTGGCACGTCCCCTGCTCTCTGTGCATTTCCAGCACGGTCTCTGTGTCACCCCAACCCTCTGCTGCCTGCATCTCCCCTGTCTCCCTCCCTCTCCTGTCCTGTTGTTTCTGCTTACCCCAACATGTGCACATGCACACACGTGCAAAGACACATGGAGGCACAGGCAGGGGCTGGTGCAGACACGCAGCCCATACACGCAGCCCCCACACGCAGCCCATACACGCAGCCCACACACACAACCTATACACACAGCTCATACACGCAGCCCATACACGCAGCCCATACACGCAGCTCATACACGCAGCCCATACACGCAGCCCATACACGCAGCTCATACACGCAGCCCATACACGCAGCTCATACACGCAGCCCATGCAGTTGTTACTGCAGCAGTGGAGAGTCAGCGCCTGGCCCCAAGAGGAGGCAGAGAAAGGGGACTCCTTGCCCAGCCCCGGTGTCCCCAGGCCTGCAGGCGCCTCATGGTGGGGTGGGGTTCCGGGCTGGGCAGGCTCCCCTGGTCCTGTGGCTCTCTCTTCTGAGTCTCAGGGGCAAGAGACAGCCTTGATGGGGCCCAAGCTTCCAGAATTCTGGCAGGAATCCCCAGCGTGCCCGACCAGTGCTGGTCCCAGGGCAGGGATCTGGAAGTGGGCACAGCCCTGAGAGCAGAGGGGTTGAGTCAGGGCAGGGGCAGCAGAGATGGCCACTCAGCACTGGATCTGAGGGCGGCCAGGTGGCCATGGGTCCTGCACCAGGACCACTGTATGCAGCCTCAGAGGTGACCGAGCCTCCATGCCTGGGTCTAGCGCCGCCATGGATGTGGGGAGCCTCCTCGCCAGAGGTCCCAGGCCCTCTTCCCCACTGCTCTCTAGGTGCTGGTAGGAGCCCGACAGTCCTGGGTTTGAATCTCACCCCCATTCACTAGCTGTGCAACTTTGAGGGGTGACTGACCCCCTCCCCCTCCCTAAGGGGATGATACAGCCACCTGCCCTCAGGACACAGTGGGGCCTCCATATAGCCAGCCTGGGGGTGGGACAGCCCAGTGCTTCCAGGTGTGGCTGTGGAGTCAGCCCTGGGTTCAAGTCCTGACACTTTCGGTACAAGAAGGGGGCAGGGCTGGGGGTGAGCCTCCTCATCCTGTGTGCGCCCAGGCCCTCCTCTGCAGCAGGGTCTGGTCTTGGCAGCCTTTCTCTGGGTTTGCACTGGGGTCAGAGCCCACACTGGATGTTTTGGGTTTGGGGGGTTCTGTCTGGTGGAGGGTGGGCCTCAGTGAGTTAGGTATTGGGGCCTCTCACTGGATGCCCGGGGCTCTCAGCCATTCTGCTGATGCCCGCTGAGTGTTGTCGGCCCTGCGTTGGAGTCTGGGCGAATTTCTGGACCCACGGAGCCTCTGTTTCTTCCTCCATAAAATGGGGATAACAATAGCACAACCCTCCCAGGTGTGAGGCTGCGCTAAAATCACCCTGGAATGCTCTGAGCTCAGCAAGTGCTGACGTTGAAATGGGAGTGGGGGTTGTTTGCTGTTTTATCTGCTGGGCAAGTCTTTAGGTATTCAGCCCTTCCCTCTGCCCTCAGCCCACCTGAAGTTTCTGCTCCAGGGCCCAGAGCTCATGGGCCCTGTTCCCCAGCTTTCTGTGCCCAGCAGAAAATGGGGTGGGGGAGCAAAGGGGTGATGGAGCCTGCACCCTCCCCAGGGCTGGAGGGGGGCCCCCCACTGTGAGCAGGGCCCAGCCCCTCCCCAGCTCTGACACAGACCCCTGGACATTGGGAGGGTGCTCTGCTCCCTCAGAGATCTGGCTTTGCCCCAAGATTGGAAGCCAACCAAGGAGGGAGGGGCAGGGGCTCCAAGGGAGGCAGAGTGTGGGGAGTAAGAGGGTCACTGCACCTCTATGAGCAGGGGACAGGGTGGGCTGGAAAGACCTGAGGCCACAGGGGCATCCCCAAAGTCAGGGTCTGTCTCAGCTCCAACAGCAAAGCCAGTCTTTCTCCTGTCTCCACCCCCTTCCTTCTCACGGTACCTGTACCTCTACTGACTTTATATTTGTTTGTTAATCCTCAGGCTCCCCCCAGCAGAATGTCAGCTCCTTGAGGGAAGGGATCTGGTCTCATTCTCTGCTGCATCCTCAGCACGGGGTAGGGCACCTGGGACATTGAGGTATTCACCAACAGCTGTCAGGTGAATGAGTGAGTGAGTGAGTGAATGAATGAATGACTTCTGGGGCAGCTGGGGCTTGTGGCCTGAGAACACCATCTCCACCTGGCCCTTTCTAGACTTGGACAGAGGGCAGATGCTGACCTGCTCATTGATAGCCAGCCTGGGGGTGGGACAGGCTCCAGCCGTGGCTGTGGAATCAGCCCTGGGTTCAAGTCCTGATGCTTTCAGTAGAAAAGGGAGCAGGGCTGGGGGCTGAGCCTCCCCACCCTGTGTGGGCCGGGGCCCTTTTGTGCAACAGGATGTTGTCTTGGCAGTCTTTCTCCTGGTTTGCACTGGGTTCGGGGCCAGCACTGGATGTGTCAGGTTTAGGGGTCACGGTACCTCAATGTCTTTCTCAAAGCCTCAGGCTGAGGGCCTTGTGAGACTAGTGCCCTCACTCCCTGCTGTGGTTTCCTTGGCTCAGCCCCCGGCCATTCTCCGGCACTGCCAATGGATCACTGTGTCCTCCCTACTCGCTCTCCCACCAAGAGATCCTTTGCATAGGCCGTTCCCTCTGCTGCGAATGCCATTCCCACTGCTTTTTGCATGGCTGCTCCTGAGACCCCACCCCTCCTCTGAGGCAGCCTCGCCTCCCTGCTGGGCATGCCCTGTGACTCCCTTCTGCCTTTGCACTTAGCCCTTAGCCCCACCAGCGTGATCTCTCACATCACTGTGTTTCTCTTTGCAGGTCACCTGCCTGTCTCCTTGGAAAGTTAGCTCCATGCAGGTTCAGCCTGGGCTGCCCTGCCTGCCATTGCCTCCCCAGTGCCCTCACAGTGTACTCCATGGAAGGTACCAGAGCTTAGAGCAAGGCCTAGCACACAGGGCATGCGATGGTGCATGAATGGATGAACAAACAAGAGCATCAGTTTTGGGATTAGACTGCCTGGGTTTGCATCCTCACCAGCCCTGACCCTTGGGCAAATTAGTTAACCTCTCTGGGCCTCAGTTTCTTCATCGATAAAATGGGGATGATCATAGTGCCTACCTCTCGGGGTGGTTATGTGGATTAAATGGTTTCAGGGAGTATTCGATATCTGCAAGTGTGTAACATACGAACATCACATGAGATTTTTGGGCATAACTGGGCAAATCCCAACTCTTGATGGGGTCTCAGGGAAGGGCATTCCTGGTGGAGGGAACGTGTTTTGCGGGGGGAGAGTAAGAGGGGAGGGGAGAGAGATGGACTGGCAGTGCCAGGGAGTGGCTGTTGGGCTGAACATCCACAGAAACCAGCCAGGAAGAGGAGGCAAGCCAGGCCAGGGGGAAGCGGAAAGAGGAAGTGAACCAAAGCAGGGAGCGAGGGCTGGTCTCACAAGACACTCAGGGTGAGGCTTCGAGAAGGCCATGGAGGTACAGTGATCCCCCCAAACCCCAACCCCACCCCAGCTTCTCTTGTAGTCTTCCTCATCCCAGGAAATGGTACCTCCCATTGTTGATGGCACAGGAGTCAGGCTTGATGTTTTTCTTTCTTCCACATCTGCATCTGATCCTTTCACAAATCCTGATGGCTCTACTTAAAATATATCCAAAACCCAGCCATTATCATCTGCACTGCTGCTGTCCCCAACCAGGCCACCGCTATCTCCCCTCTGGGCTCTATCAGCTCCCAGCTGAGAATTCTGATCAGTTTCCCCAGCTTCCCTCGGCCGCTTCAGTCTATTCTCACTCAAAAACCAGAGAGATTGTTTAAAAATACAAATCAAGCTGGGTGCTGGGGCTCATGCCTGTAATCCCAGTACTTTGGGAGGCCAAGTCGGGTGGATCACTTGAGTCCAGGAGTTCGAGACCAGCCTGGGCAACATGGTGAGACCTCATCTCTACAAAAAATACAAAAATTAGCCAGGTGTGGTGACATGTGCCTATAGTCCCAACTACTCCGGAGGCTGAGGTGGGAGGATCACTTGAGCCCAGGAGGTCGAAGTTGCAGGGAGCAAGATCGCACCGCTGCACTCCAGCCTGGGTGACATAGCAAGGCCTTGTCTCAAAACACACACACACACACACACACACACACACACACACTGACCCTGGGCTCGCCCCTGCCCTCACCCTCCCTGGCTTCAGGTGTCCTTAAGGTCAGGACGCCGGGCACACCCACCCCAGGGCCTTGGCACCTGCTGTTCCAGGCTCCCTGTAGGCCTCACACTCTCCCTCCACGCAGGTCTCAGCTCCAGTGGCATCTCCTCACCTCCCTGGCCTCCTTGTCCAAACTCCAGCCCTCTTGTTCTCTGCTCTAGCCCCTCACCTTGCTCCCTGGATCCTAGTGTTGGCTTCCTGATTCTTTGTCTCTTTCCCAGAAGGTCAGCCTTGAAAAGGCTGGAACTAGCTGGGCGCGGTGGCTCACGCTTGTAATCCCGGCACTTTGGGAGGCCGAGGCGGGCAGATCACGAGGTCAGGAGATCGAGACCATGGTGAAACCCCATCTCTACTAAAAATACAAAAAAAAATTGGCCGGGTGTGGTGGCGGGCACCTGTAGTCCCAGCTACTTGGAGAGGCTGAGGCAGGAGAATGGCGTGAACCCGGGAGGCGGAGCTTGCAGTGAGCCGATGTGGCGCCACTGCACTCCAGCCTGGGTGACAGAGCGAGACTCCGTCTCAAAAAAAAAAAAAAAAAAAAAAGAAAAGGCTGGAACTTGGCTTTGCTGTTCAATGTCTCCTGGTGCACAGAAGAGTGCCTGGCAAGTGTCTGTGCTCATAAATATTGATTGGACAAAAGAATGAATGCTAACTATGACTATTATTACCAATATTGCTTGGCAAAAGTGAGAGGAAGAGAGATTGAGGAGAGGGTTGATGTAATTATGTCTAATAAGAAAAAACAACAACAAACAGTGGCCTGCTCCTGCCTAGCTTCCGTCAAAGACCAAAGACCAGTGGGCTTTCTGTCCTCCGGGCTCTGTCTTCCTGCTGCCATGGTTACCACGCTCCGTGGACTCCAGAAGAAAGGCCAGGCCAGGCTGACTCTGTGGTTCTGCCCAGCTTCCTTGGGTAGCCCAGGACCTAGTAGAGAAAGAGCCCATCCAAAAACAGCTGGCCTCCCCGGTCTTATCTCCATAGTGCCCAGATGGAGGGAGAAGGGAGGTACTTGCTGTTCTTCTAGAAAATATGGTCCAGACTCACTCTGCATTTGTGGAGGACCTGGTCATGCTCTGGGCAACTCAGAGACGTGCGGCTCATGGTCCCTACCCTCCAGGAGGTTTCTGGCAGCAAGGAGGGGCCAGAGACAACCACTGACTTAGCTGTGTATAAAAATAGCAAGGGCTTGCACATGACATGGAAAAGTCAGGTGCGGAGGAGCGGGAAGAGCTCTCTCACCCATACCTGCCCCAGCCTCGCAGTCCACTCGCCCCGATGCACGCCCTCCTGGCTGAGGCGGCTGGGATCCCATGTCTCCACCGGGTGCCATCCCAGACTCCCGGAGGCCTGGGGCTGAGCCGCTCCCTCCACAAACCCAGGTCTCAGCCAGTGGCTGGCAGAGATGAGAGGGCTAGCCCAGACCTCCATGCTGGCAGCTGGCAGAGCTTCAGAAGGGTGCAGAAAGGACACTAACTTGGTAATAGCATCCTGGGATCATCTTTCTCACCTCTCTGCTCCTTCAGTTGACAATCCAACTCTGCTCTCCATTGCAGAGAACAAACTCCGGACTCCCAGAGAGACTATGAACTGACCACTGCAGCCCAAGGAGCAGCTGCAGGGTTTAGGGGTCCAGGGCTGAGGCCTAGGACCATCACCACGGCGGTCACTGTCATCTCCATGACTACACTCATCACCTCCATGACCAACTGCCATCACCTCCATTATCACCACTGTCGTGAGGGAAATTGTGTCCCCCCAAAAAATAGGTTCGGCCGGGCATCGTGGCTCATGCCTGTAATCCCAGCACTTTGGGAGGTCAAGGTGCGTGGCTCACCTGAGGTCAGGCGTTCCAGACCAGGCTGGCCAAAATGGTGAAACCCCGTCTCTACTAAAAATACAAAAAATTAGCCAGGCGTAGTGGCAGGCCCCTGTAATCCCAGCTACTCGGGAGGCTGAGGCAGGAGAATTGCTTGTATCCAGGAGGTGGCGGTTGCAGTGAGCTGAGATCATGTCATTGCACTCCAGCCTGGGCAACAAGAGCAAAATTCCGTCTCAAAAAAAAAGATAAAATAAAAGACAAAAATGTTAGGTTCAAGTCCTAAGCCCAGTCCCTCAGAATGTGGCTTCGTGTGGTCTCTACAGAGGTAACGTAACTAGGTTAAGGCGAGGTCATTGGGGAGCCCTAATCCAGTAAGACTGAGGTTCCTAGAAAAAGGGGAAAGGTGAACAGACACACAGAGCAAAGATGATGCGAAGATGGAGGGCGAGAGGATGGGAGGACTGGAGGACAGGAGTGATGCGGCCACATGCCAAGGCTGCTGGAAGCTGGAGTAAGGCCTGGGACCGAGGCTTCCCTGGGGCCTTCAGAGGCAACATGGCCCTGCCCACACCCTTACAGTGGACCTCGGGCCTCTGGAACTGTGAGGCGGCTCTAGCAAGTGAATATAACCACCATCAGCATCACCATCACCATCATTATCATCACTCCATCCTCATCCTCATCCTCATCAACACCCCCCGTATTCATTTGTATAACCACCATCAGCATCACCATCAGCATCACCATCAACACCCTATCCTCATCCTCATCCTCGACACTACGGTATTCGTGTGCATAACCACCATCAGCATCACCACCACCATCATTATCATCACCCTGTCCTCATCCTTATCCTAATCCTCATCCTCATTCTCAACACCCCTGTATTCATTTCCTTCCTTACGGCTGAGGAACACATCACTACAAACGTGGTGGCTTAAAACAACACAGATGAGTCTCTTGCTGTTCTGGAGGCCAAAAGTCTGAGATTGAAGTCAGCAGGGGGATGCTCCCTCCCCAGGCTCGGGGAGGACCCTTCCTGCTACTTCCAGTGTCTGGCAGCTCTAGGTGCTCCTTGGCTCGTGGCTGCGTCGCTCCACCCTCTGCCTCTGTCTACACACGGCTTCTCCTCTTCTGTGTAATCTAGGCACTTGTGATGGCATTTAGGCCCCACCTGGGTAATTGAGGGTGACCTCCTCCCAAGATACATGATGACATCAACAAAGACCCTTTTCCCAAATAACATCACATTCACAGGTGCCAGGGATTAGGGCATGGACATATTAGGGGAGGGGGGTGTGCACCGTTTAACCCACTACAACAACCAGCACCACCACCAGCATTGCCATGGTTGCCAGCATCAGTTAAGTTCTAGAAAGTACCAGGTCAGTCCAGGGGCCTCACTTGCATCATGGCCTTTCTTCCTTAAGACAAACTCAGAGCAGGCTCTGTTATTTATTTTTTTATTTTTATTTTTATTTTTATTTTCTAGATGGAGTCTTGTTCTGTTGCCCAAGCTGGAGCACAGTAGTGTAATCTCTGCTCACTGCAACCTCCGCCTCCCCGGTTCAAGTAATTCTCTTGCCTCAGCCTCCTAGGTAGATGGGATTACGGGTGCCCGCCACCACGTCCGGATAATTTTTGTATTTTTAGTAGAGATGGGGTTTCACCATGTTGGCTAGGTTGGTCTTAAACTCCTGACCTCAAGTGATCCAGCCACCTTGGCCCCCAAAGTGCTGGGATTACAGGCATGAACCACCATGCTCGGCCCAGGGTCTGTTATTATCCTCATTGCTTAACACGTAAAGAAGCCAAGGCTCTGTGAGAAGAACTTCACTTAGAAGTATTTGAAAGCTGGCAGTCTGGCATCAGTGACCCCTGCCTAACCGTGGTTGCCCTGCCCCCAGCCCCAAACTTGATCATACAGATAATTCCACAGATGAAAGAGTGGGGTGACCAGCACCTGAATGGGAGGCACAGCGCTATGGTCCCATCTAGGCTCTACCACCAGCTGGTGACGCATCTTAGCCCCATCTCCTTCCCCTTTCTGGGCCTCAGTTTGCCCAACTGTAAAACAAGACGGGGGGTAGTTGGTCTGGGTAATCTCCAAAGTCCTCCCAGATCTGGGGTTCTGCAACGCTGGGTGTCTACTGTCATTTCTGTCGCAAACACTGCCCAGGGCCCTGACTCTCACATCAGCTAAACCTTCTAAACCCACCAGCAGCTGCCAGCGAGTTCTGCTTGGACTGTCAGCCTGTGGGGTGAGTGCTGGTGACTGGGAGTGGAGGGAGGTATCGGCTTGCCTGATGCCTGCCAGTATCTCAGGGCTGGGAACCTCTGTCTTATACTCTACAAGACCTGGGGTAGGGGTGGGGGTGGGGTGGGGGTGGCAGATGCTCTTTCTTCTTGGAACCCTGACTTTTGGTTCACACATTCAGGAGGCGCTGTGCAGCTGCGAGCGGCTGGTACTGGGAACAGGGCCGAAGATTACTTTTTTTGCAAGGGCAAAGGCCTCCGTGACCAAAGGCTAACCGCATGCCCTTGGAAGAGAAGAACAAAAAGAAAACATGACACAGGCTGAAGGGGTCTCTGAAAGTTGTTTCCAAAACCTGGGTTGTTCACTAGGAGTTGTTTGTAAGTATAAACATTTTTTTATTTTTATTTTTTGAGACAGAGTCTTGTTCTGTTACTCAGGCTGGAGTGCAGTGGCACAATCTCGGCTCACTGCAACCTCTGCCTCCCAGGTTCAAGTGATTCTCATGCCTCAGCCTCCCGTAGCTGGAATTACAGATGTGTGCCACTACGCCTAATTTTCGTATTTTTAGTAGAGCCTGGGTTTCACCGTGTTGACCAGGCTGGTTTCGAACTCCTGGCCTCAAATGATCCTCCTGCCTCAGCCTCCCAAATTACTGGATTACAGGCAGGCTGCGCCTGGCCAATATATATTTTTTTAATCCATGTTATGGTGTGCACTGCAGAGGCCTTTTTCCTCTGGCTTCCCTGTCCAGAGCAGCAACTGTTTGCATTTGAGCTGATAATGTTCAAGAGCTGAATTAGGGAGAGAATAATAAACTTTAATTAGCAGGATGAGATTAACATCCCAACAGGGGCTTGGGGGTGGGGGGCGTCCTTCAGGCCCATCTGATCCCAGCGGAGATCTCCCCACAAGCCCCCCAATCCTGGGACACTGGAAGCCAGGCGCCTTTGAGGGTGGAGAGAGGCCACCCGCCTCCCCACCTGGCCAGAAATCGCACGCCCCGGCAGCCTGCCCTGGCTTGGTTCAGCAGGGCCCAGAATGTCCTGGTCTTTATCTGGTTCAGTTTTAAGTGCTTCCAACGGCAGCGGAGCTGTTCCACCACAGTCCCCAGGAAATTGGTCCGTGTAGGACGGAGCCTTCCCGAGAATGAAGTCATCTGTGCCGTTTTTATTTTTTGTTGCCTTTCTCCTACAACGCGAGAGTCACCGGGCCTCTGCAGTCCCTCCCCGCGCCAACGCGCCCAGCCGCGGGGCCAGGCCGGGCTGGCGGGGGAAGGGGCGAGGAGCAGGGCCCCAGGGTGCACGGTCGCCCGACGCCCCCTGCCCGCGCCCCAACCGGGCACCCGCCCTCCGCAGCCTGAAGGTGAGCTCCTGGGGGAGATGCCCGCGCCCGCGCCCGCTCCGCAAACAATAACAGTAAATAACGCTCCCTTGTCAACATAATAAAAACAGAAACGGTTACAGTGGGTTTTTTTTTTTCTTTTTTTTTTTTTGAGACGGAGTCTTTCTCTGTCCCCCAGGCTGGAGTGCAGTGGCGGGATCTCGGCTCACTGCAAGCTCCGCCTCCTGGGTTCACGCCATTCTCCTGCCTCAGCCTCTCCGAGTAGCTGGGACTACAGGCGCCTGCCACCTTGCCCAGCTAATTTTTTTTGTATTTTTAGTAGAGACGGGGTTTCACCATGGTCTCGATCTGCTGACCTCGTGATCCGCCCGCCTCGGCCTCCCAAAGTGCTGGGATTACAAGCGTAAGCCACCGCGCCCGGCCGCCAGTGGCACTTCTTTTTCTTTGAGATGAAGTCTTGCTCTGTCGCCCAGGCTGGAGTGCAGTGGCACGATCTCAGCTCACTACAACCTCCCGAGTTCAAGTGATTCTCCTGCCTCAGCCTCCCAAGTAGCTAGGATTACAGGTGCACGCCACCAGACCTGGCTAATTTTTGTATTTGTAGTAGAGATGGGGTTTCACTATGTTGGCCAGGCTGGTCTTGAACTCCTGACCTTATGTGATCCGCCTGCCTCAGCCTCCCAAGGTGCTGGGATTACAGGCATGAGCCACTCCAGTGTCACTTTTTGTTGAAGTGTGACACATACACAGAAATGCATCCTAGGTGTTCAGTTCTGTGAACCTTTACAAAGGGAACTCATCTGTAATACCCATTTCCAAATCAAGAATAGCATATAGCGAGCTGCCCAGAAGCCAGGGAGGACCAGTTTTTACAGAATATAAGGCAGCCAACAGGCCAGCTTGTCCCTCTACCATTTTGTGTGTCCTCTTGCAGCCAGCAAGGGGAGTCCAGAGGGGAAGAGGCTGGAGCAGCGACCCCCAGCACTGGCCTCCAGCCCTCCCGCCTTGCCTCTCCTCACCATCAGGCCAGCGGAGGGGCTACCCACCGCCTCCCCTGTCACCAAGCAGACCTTGTTCTGGATCCTGAGGACACCTCTAGAATCCCATCTGGGGAGCCAGGAAAGCTGGGAGAGGGAGAACACAGAACCTCTTTGAGCCGCTTGTTGGACACCGCCCAAGGTCTCACGGCTTGGAAGGGAAGACTTGAACCCAGGGCTGTCTCCACCAAAACCCACAGCCACTACAGCAGTGCAGGTCATTATCTCCATTTTACAGAATAGGAAACTGAGGCTTAGAGAGGCCAAGAACAAAGCCAGACCTCCAAAGCAGGACTTCTGCCTGCAACACCCATGGGCGAACAGGAAGACACAGGCTTCCAGCCGAGGGGCTGGACTTGACCCTGTCCCTCTGCGATCGAATGCCTTCTGTCTTCCCCCACCCTCAGGAAGGAGAGTAACCTCCTTCGCGGCACCCAAGCCCACCACGGCCTGGCCCTGCCGGCCTCACTGTCTTCACCTGTTCTCCAGCATTCTCTGCCTCCGGCACACCAGCCTTTCTCCATTTCTGCCATGCTCAGAGTTCCTTTTGAACTTGGGCCTTGGCTCATGTCGTTCCCCAGCAAAGGCTGCTCTTCCCTGCCCCTGCCACATCCTACCTTCAAACGTCGCTGACTCTGGGAGTCTTCCCTGGTGACCTACCCACCCCAGCACTCTTATCCTGTCAGTCCCCTTGAATGCCCCCCAAGGTGTAAGTGCCCGACCATACAATGGTTTGCTTAATACGCATCTAGCTCCGAGAGAACTGGGACAGGGGCCGTCTTGTCCTCAGCTGTATCTGCTGTGCCCAGCACAGTCCTGGCACACAGTAGGTGCTGGATGAAGATGTGCTGAGAGCTGGGCGCGGTGGCTCACGCCTGTAATTCTAGCACTTTGGGAGGCTGAGGTGGGCAGGTTGCCTGGGCTCAGGAGTTAGAGACCAGCCTGGGCAACATGGTGGAACTCCATCTCTGCTAAAACACAAAAAACATTAGCCAGGCGTGGTGGTGCACACCTGTAATCTCAGCTATTCAAGAGGTGGAGGCAGGAGAATCACTTGAACCCAAGAGGTGGAGGTTGCAGTGGGCTGAGATTGCACCACTGCACTCCAGCCTGGGTGACAGAGGGGCTCTTTCTCAAAAACAAACAAACAAAAATGTTCTGAGACTCTGAGATGCATGAGGCTGTGGCTGGCAGGCAGAGGGGAGCCCCAAGGAGCCTTGAGGGACATAAGACCCAATACCATCTCCATAGGAGGCCTGGGGAGGGGCAGGGCCTTGTTCAAGGTCACACACCACCTAGCGGAGCCTCAGGATTGGAACTCAAATCCCCTGCTCTCCAGCCTGCAGCCTCCCTCCCAAACGCAGCCTAGTGCTGGGAAAGGAGAGGGTGGCAGGCTGGCTCTGAGCAAAGACCCTCTCCTTCTCCTCTTTGCGTCCCTCTCCTTCCCCTGCCTCTCCCCACTCTTCCTCTCCAACCAGGAGGCTGCCGAGCCAATGGCTCAGCCAGGGCTGGGGAGCCCTGACCTGACCCCCTCCTCCGTCCACCCAGGCTCTACCATCTGTATGCACCACTCTGCTAAGACCTCCCAAACCTCCGCATCCCCGCAGCCTGACAGGGCTGCAGGTGCCAGCACTGCCCTCCCTCTGCTCCTGTCCCTCCCCTTCCGCAGGCACCCCCCCCCCCAACTCCGACACCTCCAGCCGGGTTCTGGGGTCCTCCTGGGCCACCTGCTTACTGTGTGTCCCTGAACACGGCATCTCCCCTCACTGAGTTACTTTCCTCATTTGTAAAACGGGGATATGACCCCGTCTCCTAGAGTGACTGGGAAGATCGGTGGTATCAACGCAAACGACAGCCCGGCAGCTTCCAGGCGAACTCACTTCTCAGGACGCCTCTCCTGCTGTCTTCTCAAAGAGGTGGACGAAGCTACCACCAACCGGTTTACAGATGAGGAAACTGAGGCTCAGGGAGATCTGGAAACCATTCCCGGCAGCTGGGCTCCGAACCCAGGCCTGCAAGGACAGGGCTGGATCCCGCCCCCGGCCCTGCTCCCTCCTCCCCCGGGGCAGGATCCGGCCGTGCCAGACGCTCGATGACAGCCCCCGCGGGGGAAGCCGGGCTGGGAGAGGAGAGGGCAGCGGGCGGGGGCGCCTGGCCGCGTGGGGTCGGCCGCGGGTCGATAAGGCGGCGGGATGAATGGGAGAGGGGAGCGCGGGCCGGAGGGTGAGGGAGGAGGGGAGGAGGGGAGGAGGGAGGAAGGGAGAAGGACAGGAGGAGGGAGAGGCCCGAGCAGGGGGAGGGCCCGCCCCCGCCGCTCCCGCTGCCCCCCCGGGTCCCCGCCCCACCCAGCGGGCCCAGCTGGGTCTGCAGCCGTCAGCGCCAAGCGCGGCCCCGCGGCCCCGCCGAGGGATCGATAACTAATTTCATCGCGGCAGCCGCCCCAGTTTTTCCCCAACAATTGAGCGCCGGCAGCTGCAAGCGAGGCCCCCAGCCCGGTGCGAAGCCCCTCCCGCGCCGATCAATTGACACCGCCACCGGGCGACGGGAAAACTCATTTTTCTTTCTCTCCCCGGCTCCGGGTGGCCGCGAGCTGAGCTCTGCCAAGGGCCGGGGGCTGTGCGGGGCCGGGGCGGGGAGGGAGGGCAGGGCCCGGGGAGGGGGCGCGGACGCGGGTTTGGGAAAGAGGCTTGCGAGGAATCCGAGGAGGCGGGGTGCCTCAGTTTCTCCACGCTACCACAGGGGCGTGGCCGAAGGCCTCAGGGACCTGGGGTGCGGGTGGGGCAGTCCTGGCCCCTCTTAGCTGTTGGAATGGCGGACTGGCTGGTGGGAGGAAGGCCTAAGTCAGGAGCCGCGGCCTGGACGAGTGGGCTCGACTCTGGACTCCCACCAGGGACCACTGTGTGACGTTGCATCCGTTCCTTCCCTTCGTCTCTTCCTCTCCGAACCTCAGTTTCCCCATCTTCCGAAAGGGGACTGGCATATCCTGGGCAGGCAGATGGTGGATGAGAGGTAGTGAGGTGCCCACAGGGAAATGCTCCCGACAGGGTGGCTTGGAGGAAATCCTTCCTCAGCACTCATGGAGGCCCCCTGTGGGCCGGGCACTGTTGTAGGCCGTGGGGATGGGGACCGAGCAGTGGCCACAGCTGACAAAGCCCCTACCCTTGTGGAAGTGACATTCTACTGAGGCCATGGACGTACAGTACCCAAGTAAGCAGTGAGAAGATGGCACGTGCCACGGAGAAAAATGAAGCAAGGTTGACAGGACAGGGTGTGCGGTGCAAAGGCAATGCAGCCCCAGGACCCATGGTGGGCCTCTCCCCAGGCCCTCCTTGCAAAGCTCTGAGCTGCTCACTCCCAAACTGCTGGTTGTTCAAGGTCATGGGAAACCTGCAGACTTGGCATTCTCCAAGGGGGGTGGGCAGGAGGAGGGAGAGCAAGAGGAAGGAGAAGCCAGGAGGTGGGGTGGGCCAGTCTCCCTCTGGGAGGGTCCGTAAGAGGGCCAGAGAGAGAGAGAGAGGGCTGGGGACTGGAGGGCACCAGGGGTGAGGGGGTACTGTCAGAGCTCCAGTGGACACGGTGTCCTGGAGGGTCAGGTCAAGAGAGACTTGGGCTGCTGGCTGGGCTCCAGCTGGGCCAGTGAGGCCCAGAGAAGGGCAGGGACTTGCCCAAGGCCACAGTACGTATGGGGGACAGAGATGGGCTCCTAGGTCCTGCCACCAGGCACAGAGAAGGGCAAGAGAGGCCAGAGAGGAAAGGAGGAAAGAGACTGATGGAGCGGGTGCACCGTTCTGTTTAGAGGGGCCAGGAGCCCCAGTGTGCTTCCCAGAGGCCAGCTAGAGCTTCCCGGGAGCACCATGGGTGGTGCTGGGACTTCTACAGGACTCAGCATGACTCAAAGGGCCCTGGGGAATGCATTCTGTTCCCCAGTCCCCCACCCCCCACCTGCCAGAATGACAGAGGCTCCCCAGTGGAGGTGAGTAAGCTGGGCAGGGGTGGTGACCCAAGGCTGCTGGGGAAGTGGGGTGTTCCAGGGCTGAGCAAACCTCCTGACTCCACCTGCCTCGGGAGCTGGTGGGTCTGGGCGCCGTGGCTCACGCCTGTAATCCCAGCACTTTGGGAGGCCGAGGCAGGCGGATCACGAGGTCAAGAGATCGAGACCAGCCTGGCCAACATGGCGAAACCCTGTTTCTACTAAAAAATACAAAAATTAGCAGGGCGTGGTGGCGCACGCCTGTATTCTGGAGGCTAAGGCACGAGAATCGCTTGAACCCAGGAGGCGGAGGTTGCAGTGAGCCAAGATCACACCACTGCACTCTAGCTTGGGCGACAGAGAGA
Source organism: Nomascus leucogenys (assembly GCF_006542625.1). NCBI lineage: Eukaryota > Metazoa > Chordata > Mammalia > Primates > Hylobatidae > Nomascus > Nomascus leucogenys. Next base: position 121,485 of record NW_022096264.1, read on the forward strand.
GACTCTGTCTCAAAAAAAAATGGAGCTGGTGGTGAGGTGCTGAAGTTCTGTCAATCTTTCTTCCCTCCAAATTCCTGGCATGCCCGGCCCCACGTCTGGGTTGAGAGTAGTGACTCAGCAGAAAATGAAGGCTACTGCTGGCAACCAAATGAGGTTAGCGGGAGGACCGGCAGGATGCGGTGGGCTGGGATTCCAAACAGCGCATAGTTAGGTCTCACCCGCCTGTAGCCCCATCTATCCAACCACTTAACATTTACTCATCGTTCAGCAAATATTTAGTGAAGACCAACTATGTGAGAGGCACTATGGAGGGGAGTGGCTGTAAGGTCCCCCCTCTTCCCCATATCCTTCCTTTCCCTGCAACCCCCATGTCTCCACCTTCATTTTCTTTTGGGGTATGGTCCAGGGAGGACTGGATGGGGAGTCAGGAATAGACTCAGGCCCGTTGGTGACCTAGGCAGGCCCCTTGCCTTCTCTGTGCCTTGGTGGACCAATGGTCTTTAGTGGACTCCGTGTCCTTCCTGAGAGGAGGACCCTGGATTAACAGTAGCTCTGGGCCGGGGGCCTCATCCCCGGATCTCATTCAGTCCCCATAAAGTGAGATGAAGGAATAGAGACCAAGACTCACCGAGGGTCCCATAGCCAGGAGGGGAAGAGGGCAGAGCTCAGGTCTGTCTGACCCCAGAGTCCTAAGGTGCTCAGAGTCCCCTTGTTCTGCCCCTCAGTTAGTGGCTTTGACCACCAGCCATCTCAGAAAGGCTTCTGTTGGTCAGAGAAGCAGCTGCCCCAGAAGGCCATGCGGGGTGACCTTGGCTTCCTCGATGTTCCCTGGGCCAGCACAGGCACAGAACAAGCCTCCTTTTGTAAAGAGACTTGCACTCACTGGGTCAGCAGTGAGGCAGGGAGGACAGCCTCAGCTACGAGCACAGGTTTTTTAAGGCTGGTCCCCAACCCAGCTCTGCTGCCTGCTAGCACTGGGCCCCTGGGCAAGCTGCCTCCTCCCCTGAGCCTCAGGCTTCCCATCTGTAAAATGGGCACAGTGGCAATTCGGTAGACCCACTGTGCTAGATCCTGTGCTGAGCCCTCCCTGTATCTGCACACTGAGCCCTGCGAGCAGCACCCCCCTCTTCTATAACCCTTGTTCTTCTAGTCCTCGCCTCGGAGTCCAGCCATGGCAGCGGTTCTGCGCCACCTGACAGATCTCCATGCCTCCACTGCATCCAGAATGTAGCTCTGAATGCCCCATCTGGAGATATGGGATCCTGCCCACCCCGGCCCCAGACCAAGGGACACGTTTATGGCGAGGGAGGATCCCAGTGGGCACATGAGCGTGATGCCCACCAGTCTCACCCTGGAGCCTGGGCCTGATGGAATGTAGGGGCAGCCAGCTTGTGCCACATCCCGAGCACAGAGCCAACAGCCAGTCCCAGGTGCTGCATCCCCAGAAGCTGGAACACATGGTCCAGGGACAAGTTGTAGAAATAGGATTGCCCGACCGGGCACGGTGGCTCACGCCTGTAATCCCAGCACTTTGGGAGGCCAAGGCAGGGCGGATCACGAGGTCAGGAGATCGAGACCATCTTGGCTAACACGGTGAAACCCTGTCTCTACTAAAAATACAAAAAATTGTCTGGGCGCGGTGGCGGGCGCCTGTAGTCCCAGCTACTCGGGAGGCTGAGGCAGGAGAATGGCGTGAACCCGGGAGGCAGAGCTTGCAGTGAGCCAAGATAGTGCCACTGCACTCCAGCCTGGGTGACAGAGCAAGACTCCATCTCAAAAAAAAAAAAAGAAAAAGAAAGAAATAGGATTGCCCGCCCCCCCCCACCCAACCATGCCCCAGTGACCTCCTTGTGGATTTGTGCTTCTTGTCCCTGCAACTTTAGGTTTGTCAGATGAGAGGCCCCAGCTATCTGGGACAGGGGAGAGGGGAGAGGGGGCAGAGGAGAAGGGAAGTAGGGGAGGGCTCCACTGGGCACAGCGTGGATCTCATTGAACTCAAATCTGTGACTACATCTGTCACACTGGGGCCTTTGTGCCAGGGACCAGGGCCAACATGTAAAGAAAGGGGTTCCCGCTGAGGCGGGGTTCTAAGCTCTTCTCGGTCACCCTCTAGCATGAAGTCTTTGCAGGTACTGCAGATGCCAGCACCTCAAAGGGGCCTCTGATGGGTGGACCCAGTGGGGGTCAGGGACGGGGCTGAATGCTGCAAGGCGGGGACTGTGTTGAGAAGCTCGCCTGAATGGCTTCAGACCTCTTAGCTTCACCTAATCCAGGCCCAGCTGCAGTAAACAGACCTCGCAGGCCGCGACAAGCTCCATGCGGCAGTAGGCTGACAATGGCCTGCCATAGGCCCCTGTGCTTGCCTCTCACTTCCAGTCCGGGGCTTTGCTGATGCCACAGTGTGGGATCCCCCCACCTCCGCCCCTCCACAGTAACCCACTCAGCAGTTACACATGCTCAACTGCAAGTGCAAAGGCGTGAACACCCTACAGGACAACGCTTCCTCAAAGGCAGCAGAGCCCTGGAAGCAATGGTCCCTCCTTTCTTCCCCTGGGCGGATGGTTCTGAGATGCATTTTGTAAGGCAGCTCCGGTGATCCTAGGGGATCTGGCACCCCGGCTTCCATAATGGTGAACTCAGCAATGCACGTTTGCATTGCCTTTTTTTTTTTTTTTTTTTTATACAGTCTTGCACTGTCACCGAGGCTGGAGTGCAGTGGTGTGATCTCGGCTCACTGAAACCTCCATCTCCCAGATTCAAGTGATTCTCCTGCCTCAGCCTCCCAAGTAGCTGGGATTACAGGCACCTGCTACCACACCCGGCTAATTTTTGTATTTTTAGTAGAGACGGGATTTCGCCATGTTGGCCAGGCTGGTAATTTTTGTCTCTTTACTAGAGGCGGGTTTTGCCATGTTAGCCAGGCTGGTCTCTAACTCCCGATCCCAAGTAATCTACCCGCCTCGGCCTCCCAAAATGCTGGGATTACAGGCGGAACCACTGTGCCTGGCCTTTGCATTGGTTTTCTTGCTGCTCCTGTTTTGCTCTCCCCCTCCCCATCCCTCACTCTTGCCCCTGGGAGTAGTCATCCCAAACAAGCTCCAAGTTCAACAGCCTTTCTTTGAGGCCTGCTTGCAGGGAGCCCAAACCAAAGCAGATGTTACAGGCTGAATTGTGCTCTTCCAAATTGATACGTTGAAGTCCTAACCCCAGGCCCTCAGAATGTGTCTGTATTTGGAGATAGGGTACTATGGTCTGAATGTTTGCATCCCACCAAAATTCAGGTTGGAACCTAATCTCAAATATGATGGTATTATGAGGTGGTGGCATTGGAGAGGTGAGAGGCTCTGCCCTTACTAATAAGATTAATGTCTGTATCAGTCTATTCTCGAATTTCTGTGAAGAAACACCTGAGACCAGGTAATTTATAAAGAAGTTTGATTGGCTCACGGCTCTGCAGGCTGTACAGGAAGCACGCTGGCGTCTGCTCAGCTTCTGGGGAGGCCTCAGGAAGCTTCCAATAATGACGGAGGGCGAAGGGGGAACAGGTGTCTCACATAGCCAGAGTGGGAGCAAGAGAGAGTTGACAGGAAGGTGCCACACACTTTTAAACAACCAGATCCCACAAGAACCCACTCAGTATCAGGAAGACAGCACCAAGTCATGAGGGATCCACCACTGACCAAACACCTCCCATCAGGCCCCATCTCCAACTCTGGGGAGGCTGAGGCAGGAGAATCGGTTGAACCTGGGAGGCAGAAGTTACGGTGAGCCAAGATTGCACCATTGCACTCCAGCCTGTGCGACAGAGCCAGACTCTGTCTCAAAGAAAAAAAAAAAACATAAAAAAGAAAGAAATCATGGAGCACCTATTACCCTTCTTGCACAGGTTCCTGGGGAGCTCAGAGCCTATCTTTTGCAAGTGTCCTGAGCCTCTTGCAGGCCTTTCATGTGTGTTTCCTTCCTGGCTTCCTCCTATTTTTCTCACACCTCTGAACCTGCTGTCAGGTGAAGAATCAAGGTGGGCCCAAAATGTAAGAGCTCATGAATTTGATGGTGTTGGAGTGGCCTGGACAGTCCAGCCCTCAGGGGTGGGGAGCTGGGCAGAGAGGAAGGAGGGCATTCCAGGGGCCGGGGCCAGAAGCAGAGGGACTCCAGGCCCAGAGTAGGATTTCCAGGCTGAGGAAAGAGAGGCCGTGGGTGGGCAGAGGGTCCAGACCAGGACAGGGACAGAGGGTGTATCTGGAGGATCAGCCAGAAATAGCTCCCTCCAGAAAGCAGGCAGTGAGTTAGGGGTTGAGCTGCAAGGAGGAAGGGGAGGAGGGAGAGAATGGAGGGACTGGTGTCCAGTGAGACGACTCCTCTTATCCTGGCCTATTTCCCCAGGGGACACCCCTGGGAGGCTGTGATCCTCTCCTCCAGGCTACTTTCCCACTGGTGCCAGGATTCCCCCAGCGCCACACTGAGAACCCAGGAGAAGCATCACATTATATGAGAGATAAGAAATGAAGAGAGGGGGCAGGATTTCTGGTTGACAAAGGATATTTATTGAGGGTTTACTGGGTACAGGAGAAGGGCTGGATGGCTTGGGATGCAGAGAGAGACCCCTCCCCTGGGATCCTGCAGCTCCAGGTCCCTGTGGGTGGGGTGGGGGCTGGGAACCTATGAACATTCTGCAGGGGCCACTGTCTTCTCCACGGTGCTCCCTTCGTGCGTGACCTGGCAGCTGTAGCTTCTGCGGGACCTCCACTGCTCGGGCGTCAGGCTCAGGTAGCTGCTGGCCGCATACTTGCTGTTGCTCTGTTTGGAGGGTGTGGTCATCTCCACGCCCTGGGTGATGGGGGTACCATCTGCCTTCCAGGTCACCCTCAAGCTTCCCGGATAGAAGTCATTCATGAGACACACCAGTGTGGCCTTGTTGGCTTGGAGCTCCTCAGAGGACGGCGGGAACAGAGTGACCGAGGGGGCTGCCTTGGGCTGAGCTGTGTGGACAGAGGAGGGGGTGCGAGATGGCAGAGGCAGTGTGGGGTGTTGTGGAGCGCCTCTCTCTCTCTAAAGTCTCTGGGAGGGTTCATGGTGTGACCGTCTGGTCCACCCAGGGCCTCTCCTTCCCTCCTCATTCCCTCCTTTCCACTGGAGCCCTCTGGAGAGCAGACAGCCCCACGCCTTCTTAGGAGCCGTTCCCAAGTCACCTTTCCCAGGTGTCCTGGCCCAGCCCTTTCCTCTGCAGCCTCGGTTTCCCCGTGTGTACCCAGGGCAGGCTGTGCTCCCTCCTTCCTGGTTTCTGGAGTCTGAGTTTGGAATCTAGGGGTCTCCCCCACAGCACATGAAACTGACCTGGCAGGGTGTGGGGAGGCCCAAGCCTGGCATGGCCTGGAGCTTCCTGTCCCCTGGGGCACCAGGCTGTGCCCCAGCCTGGCCCACTCAGCTCTCCTGGTGAAGCGTGGGTTTCACCCAGACACACCCTGGAGCTCTGCCATCGCCCCTGTCCCCACCAGCCCTACCACAGGATCCTTCACAGCAGCTGGGTTCTTGGGGCTGCTCCCCCAGACTCTGGGGCACCGCAGCCCCCATGCCCACCCCAGCAGCCTCTGATGCCCCTGGACTTCACCTGGCGATCGTGAAGTTCTCTGCACCCCCGTTTACTCCCCGCTAGTCAACTTCTAAGTCTAAGGTGCCCTTCCTCAAATGAAGGTGGGAGGTTGACCCATGAACAGAGAGACACCAGGTCCCAGAGGTGACAGGGCTCCAGGGACAGCCACATCTCTGCCCTAACAGACCGTCTCCTTTCTGGTGACTGTCCTGGGACAGCTGGGCTCTGGGACTTCACCCAGTCTCACCCGTCCCTTTGTGTCCACATGTCCTCAAGACCCAGCACAGGCCACAGAGCTGCAGCCTAGACCCAGAGCCCTCTCTGTGCCCTCCATTGGTCTCCCCTGGGGGTGACCCCTGTGTCCCCAGGCCCCCGTGTGGCCCTCCCAGGCTGGATGGGCATCCAGCCCTCAGCCTAGACCCTGGGGTCTCGGGGACTATCTCTAAGGCCACTGCAGAGCCCCTCATCAGAACCAGCCTCTGTCCCTCATTCAGACATCTGCCCTGGGAGAGGGGAGGAGCCCTGACCCCGCCCAATCCCAGCCCAGGCCCCGGGACCAGGCTGTGTCCCGCTGTTGGAACCTGAAGGTGGCTGCTCCCACTGTGGGGGCCCTTCCTGCCATTATCCCGAGACTAACACACCTCCTCCAGGCCCCATGGACAAAGGTAGGAGTCAGTGCTTAAGGCTGGGAGGGCAGAGGGGAAGAAGCCCCAGAGAGAGAAAACACATTTTCCAGAGATAGGAGAGGGTGGGACAGGCTGGGAAGTTAGAGCCACTTACTTAAAACAGTGAGCTGGGTCCCGCTGCCAAACACATGCGTCACTGAATTATGCTTGGATTGAAACCCCCGGGGCCAGCACCTGGGGCCAGTCCAGGAGCCGCGCTGGAGCAGGAACCTGCTGGGTGTGAGGGTCACAGGGCTGCAGTGTGTAGTTTGTGACCTGGGCACAGGGCAGGGGGGTGGCCAGTATCCCAGTAGTGTCCCCCAGTAGTGTCTCTGTGCCTGTCCCTTCTCTGAGGCAGGGGCTGCCCACAGCCTTGGAGTCACCCCAGTGTGTGTCCCCCTCTCTGAAGCTGTTGGTGCTGATGGCAACGCTGGGCCCAGTAGGTCCCAGCAACTCCATGAGTGACACATCCCCTCAGGCAGCTGTGTGGTGTGGCTGAGGAGTCCTGAGCTGGCTCGGACCTGCCCAACCTCACTTGGCCTCATTTTAAGAGCCTCTGAAATCCGCCACAAGTGTCCCCAGTCAAGCCAGGCTGACTTCCTCCCTGGACCAGGCCACTGGGTCATTCCTGACTCAAGAGGAGAGTCCTCTGCTGTTAGATCTATCCATGGAGATGCAGCTCAGTCCCACTTTGTTCATGAAGCCTTTTCTGATCTCTCAGATCACTCATTCCATCTGTCCATCCATCTATATATTGTCCACCTATGCATCTGTCCATCTGTGCATCTGTCTTTGCATCCATCTGTCATCTGTCCATTCGTCCATCCACCTCCCTGTCCGTCCATCCATCTATAGATCCATCCTGTCTACCAGGCACTGTTTCGTGTGCTGGGGACATGGTGTGGTCCCCCAGGCTCTCACCCCCATCTCTCCCAGGTCATGGCCAACAAGGCCCTCCTCATGGTCATGTCCAAGGTCCTTCTGCTGTACCTGGTGTCTCCGCTGGATGTGACACGGGGCTGGCCTCTCTTTCCAGTGACTCTTTTCCCCTTGGGGTCTGAGAGTCCCCTTTCCTCTTCCCCTGGCATCTGTTTCTCAATGGCCCATGCCTGGCTGCTGACTCCCCACACCCCCACCCAGACCTCTTTCTTAGCCATCTTCACACTCTGTGGCCCCCACTACTGCCCACATGGTGAGGCTGGGGTCTATCCCAGCTCCAAACCCTCTCAGCTCCTCAAGTGCCTACTGACCACGCCCAGTGGGCTACCCAACAGGAGTCTCAAACTAATCACGTCCAGAGGAGATGACCATCTTCCCCCAGCCCAGCTCATTCTCCATCTTCATCTCATCACAATGACCATGGGCGGTCTCAACCCCTCAGCCAGAAACCTGGAGTCCCTGGACTCAGTCACCTCGCCTCCCACACTGAAATGGCTTCTGCGTACTTAGCTACTGCATCTAGGCATTCTTTTTTTTTTTGAGACAGAGTCTCGCTCTGTTGCCTAGGCTGGAGTGCAGTGGTGTTATCTAGGCTCACTGCAACCTCCGCCTCCTGAGTTCCTGGGTTCAAACAATTCTCATGCCTCAGCCTCCCGAGTAGCTGGGACTACAGGTGTGCACCACCACACCCAGCTAACTTTTCTATTTTTTATAGAGACAGGGTTTCACCATGTTGGCCAGGCTGGTCTCGAACTCCTGACCTCAAGTGATCCACCCACCTCGGCCTCCCAAAGTGCTGGAATTACAGGTGTGAGCCACCACACCTGGCCCCCCAAAAATCTTTACTCTTTTAAAATTATGAGAATATAATATTTAAGATAATTAAGCAATAGAGAAGTGCATTTAAGAAGTGTAATATTGGGCCAGGCGTGGTGGCTCATGCCTGTAATCCTAGCACTTTGGGAGGCCGAGGCAGGTGGATTGCCTGAGCTCAGGAGTTCCAGACCAGCCTGGGCAACATGGTGAAACCCCATCTCTAATAAAATACAAAAAAAAAAAAAAATTACCCAGGCGTGAGTGTGCGCCTGTAGTCCCAGCTACTCAGGAGGCTGAGGCAGGAGAATTGCTTGAACCTGGGAGGCGAAGGTTGCAGTGAGCCAAGATCGTGCCGTGGGACTCCAGCCTGGCAACAAAGCGAGACTCTATCTCAAAAAAAAAAAAAAAAAAGAAGTGTAATATTGGCCGGGAACGGTGGCTCACACCTGTAATTCCAGCACTTTGGGAGGCCAAGGCGGGCAGATCATGAGGTCAAGAGATCAAGACCATCCTGGCCAACATAGTGAAACCCTGTCTCTACTAAAAATACAAAAATTAGCTGGGCGTAAGGCCGGGCGCGGTGGCTCACACCTGTAATCCCAGCACTTTGGAAGGCTGAGGCGGGCAGATCATGAGGTCAGGAGATCGAGACCATCCTGCCCAACACGGTGAAACCCCGTCTCTACTAAAAATACAAAAAAAAAAAATTGGCTGGGCATGGTGGCGGGCGCCTGTAGTCCCAGCTACTCGGGAGGCTGAGGCAGGAGAATGGCATGAACCCAGGAGGCGGAGGTTGCAGTGAGCTGAGATCGAGCCACTGCACTCCAGCCTGGGCGCCAGAGCAAGACTCTGTCTCAAAAAAAAAAAAAAAATTAGCTGGGCGTGGTGGCATGCACCTGTAGTCCCAGCTACTCTGGAGGCTGAGGCAGGAGAATTGCCTGAACCTGGGAAGCAGTGGTTGCAGTGAGGCAAGATCGTGCCACTGCACTCCAGCCTGGCAACAGAGCAAGACTCTGTCTCCAAAAAAAAAAAAAAAAAAAAGAAGTGTCATATTGATCTCTCCCTCTCTATCCTACTACATACAGTCCCATTTCCTTTTATGTTTTGAAACGGAATTTCACTCTTGTTGCCCAGGCTAGAGTGCAATGGTGCCATCTCGGCTCACCGCAACCTCCACATCCTGGGTTCAAGTGATTCTCCTGCCTCAGCCTCCCGAGTACCTGGGATTACAGGCATGTGCCACCACACCTGGCTAATTTTTTCTATTTTCAGTAGAGACGGTGTTTCTCCATGTTTGTCAGGCTGGTCTCGAACTCCCGACCTCAGGTGATCCGCCCACCTTGGCCTCTCAAAGTGCTGGGATTATAGGCGTGAGCCACCACACCCAGCTCCATTTTTATAATTGCAGTAAAACATACATAGCATCAATATTTCCACTTTAACTATTTTTAAACGTAGAGCTCCGTGGCACTAAGTACATTCACACCGTTGGGCAACCTTCACCACCATCCATCTCCAGAACTCTTTCATCTTCCCAAAAAGACACTCTAAACCATTAACTACAGCCGCCCATTCTTCCCTCCCCCTCGCCCTGCTAACCTCGAATCTACTTTTTGTCCAAGTGAATTTGCCTGTTCTAGGTACCTCATAGAAGTGGATTCAAATGACATTTGTCCTTTTGTGTCTGGCTTATTTCACTATAATGTCTTCAAGTTTCATCCATGTTGTAGAAGATTTTTGAAATTAATTTTAAAATAATTGACATTTAAAACCTATTAAGACCTATTAAAAGTAGTACAGGCTAAGCAGGGTGGCTCACGTCTGTAATCCCAGCACTTTGGGAGGCCAAGGCGGGTGGATGGCTTGAGCCCAGGGGTTCAAGACCAGCCCAGGCAACATGGCGAAACCTCCTCTCTACAAAAAATTATCCCGGTGTGGTAGCGCATGCTTGTAGTCCCAGCTACTTGGGACGCTGAGGCAGGGATATTGCTTGAGCCCAGCAGTTGGAGGCCAGCCCGGGCAACATAGTGAGACCCCCATCTCTAAAAAAATAAAAACAACAAATAAATGTACAACTAAACATAAAAAGTGATACACAATATGTTTCTTAAAAACAATGAAAATATCTTTTAATAAGCTATGAATAGAAGAGACATTTATTTGATAGGAGATATTTACCAGAATTCTGCAGTAATAATCACTTTTTTTTTTTTTTTTTGAGACAGGGTCTCCCTCTGTCACCCAGGCTAGAGTGCAGTGGTGGGATCTCAGCTTACTGCATCCTCAACCTCCGAGGCTTAAGCAATCCTCTCACCAGCCTCCTAAGTAGCTGGGACCACAGGCAAGTGCCACCATGACTAGCTAGTTTTTATAATTTTTGTAGAAATGAGGTCTTGCTGTGTTGCTCAGGCTGATCTCGAACTCCTGGGCTCAAACAATCCCACCTCAGCCTCCCAAAGTTGTGGGATTACAGGCATGAGCCACTGCACCTGGCCCATAGTATTTCTAAAGATTATAAAAACTCATATTCATACCCCCGCAGCATAATACTTTTTTTTTTTTTTTTTTGAGTGGGAGTCTTGTTCTGTCATCCAGGCTGGAATGCAGTGGTGCCATCTCAGCTCACTGCAACCTCCACCTCCTGGATTCAAGCGATTCTCCTGCCTCCCTCCCCAGTAGCTGGGACTATAGGCTCGCGCCACCACACCCTGCTAATTTTTGTATTTTTAGTAGAGACAGAGTTTTGCCATGTTGGCCAGGATGGTCTCGATATTCTGACCTCGTGATCTGCCCACCTTGGCGTCCTAAAGTGCTGGGATTACAGGCGTGAGACACAGCACCTGGCCCACAGTATTTCTATAAGATTTCTAAAGATTCTAATATAAAAACGTATATTAATAGCCCCCCCAACATAATACCATTTTTATTATCTGTGTCTCCCTCCACCTGTCACCCGTCCCTTGTGGAGACCCCTTGGGCCTTCCCCATCCCAGTCTCTGTTCTGTAGGCATCACCCTGCATGTGGCTGTCTCCTCACCCAGCCCGCACTCCTTGTAGACTTGAATTGGGGCAAATCTAGATCCTTTGGGACCTCAGCCCCAGCACAGAGCCTGACCCTGATGGGGAGTCCTTGCCCAGAAGTCCGTGCAGGACACTGCCACCTCACCCCGCCTCCATGGCTGGGCTCCTGGTGTGAGTCAGGTCGGCTGCCACTGCTGGAGCTCTCACCACAGCCACCCCAGCATCCTCTGGGTGGGTGGGAGTCTGAAGGCCCTCACCAATCAGGGCCCCTCGGATTGCAGAAGGGGAAACTCAGGCCCGGTGTGGTGGCTCACACCTGTAATCCCAGCACTTTGGGAGAAGGCTGAGGTGGGCGGATCACCTGAGGTCTGGAGTTCGAGACCAGCGAGGTCTGGAGTTCGAGACCAGCGAGGTCTGGAGTTCGAGACCAGCCTGGCCAACATGGTGAAACCCTGTCTCTACTTAAAAAATACACAAAATTAGCCAGGTGTGGTGGCAGGCGCCTATAATCCCAGCTACTCCGGAAGCTGAGGCAGGAGAATCTCTTGAACCTGGGAGACGGAGTTTGCAATGAGCCGAGATCTTGCCATTGCACTCCAGACTGGGCGGCAAGAGTGAAACTCCGTGAAACTTTGTTTGAAGAAGAAAAAAAGGGAAACTCAGGCCCCAGAGGTGCATGTGTCAGCTCGATCAGCTTCGAGGATGGGACAGGGGAGAGCCAGAGGCCGTCCAGCTTGGGCCTTAGAATCCGTGCCCATGAGCTAAGTGACTTGGACGGGTCGCCTCACCTCTCTGGGCTCTATCCCCATCTGCACAAAGGGGATCACAGCAGGACCTGCCTATGGGGCCACCGAGAGGGAGGTTCTGCCCCTGAAATGATTATCGCCTGTGGGGTATAACGTGCACCAGTGATGAACAGGCTGTTGTGTCCCAAATGGTCATAAATGGACCCAGATACTTGGTGCTTTGTGCTGGGACCTTCCACCACACGCAGAGTGGTGGCAAGGGCTGAGGTCACATAGGGAGTTGTGGCCTCCCAAGAGCCTCTCCTGGGCTTTTTCTTTGGAGGCACTTGCACCCTGGATAAGCTTGGGTCTTCTAGGGGCTGGTTTCAGGAGGCGATGCTGGCTGAGGTCTAGTGACCCAGGGACTCCAGGAAAGGCCCCTCACACCTCAGCTGGAGCTCCAGGGAGTGGCCCCTGCCCAGTGAGGGTGGGAGTGGACAGGTGACATAGGCCAAGGGGAAAAGAGGAGGGGGAGGAGGAGAGGGGAGGAGGAGGAGTGGAGGAGGAGGAGTGGGAGAGGGAGAGGCCTGGGCACCCTTCAGGGATAGCGGCCACCACTCCTGTGGATGTCCTGCCCCTGCCTCCAGTCCTACCCTACCCCAAGGACTAGGGGGAGGTGAGGGAGACATTCACCTTGGTGCCAAATGTTAAGTGGGGGAAGAAATCTCAGGAATCAAGATAAATATTTTAATATGACATTAAGCAATAAAAAGTAATTCAAACAAAGATGGACAAAATCTTAACACTTTAGTTAAAATCAGTGTGTCTGTGGCTCCCCTCCAGGGGTTAACCTTCCTCCTCACCCCTCTGGCTTGTCTCCCTTTGGTCATCCTTTCCTGCCTCTGCCACCTAGACCCCCACATCCCCTGGAATCTCTCACCCCTTACCTGCCCCACCGGCTCCTCAGGCTGGACCGGCTGCTTCCTCCAGGGCTCCAGGGCCCAGGGCCCTGCTCTGCGGTGCAGCTGTTGGGCGCAGCAGGCCGTGGGTTACCACGGCCAGACCCAGCAGCAGCAGGGGCCAGCGCTGCCTGAGGTTGGGGCCTGGCTCACCAGGGCCCTCAAGGCCCCCCTGGCCTGTCCCTGGCCTCATCGGCCCTCAGGGTCGGAGGCCCTTGTGGCCTGACTTGCAGTGTGGGCTCCCTAGAGAGTGGTGCCCTGGTCCCTCTCGCTGGCAGCAGCTGTCCCAGTGCACCCCAGTCCCTGTGGCCCCATCCTCATCCTCTGGTCCCTGCCCCCAGCCAGGCCCCTTCCAGAGTCCATGACCGTTACCCCTGGGGTTCTATCCCAGAGGCACATCTGCCAACTGCTCTGCTGTGGTCAGGATCCAGGGCTCAACTGCCTCCCACACCTGTCAGCTTGGCCTTGCCCCTGGGGCCCTGGGTGCTTTGTTTGGGGACCTCCCACCACAGGCAGAGGGTCGGCAAGGGCTGAGGTCACACAGGGAGGTCGGCTGCACCATGGCCCCCCAAGACCCTCCCTTGGGGCTTTCCTTTGGCGGCACCTGCACCCTGGACGGGCTTGAGTCCCCTCGGGGCTGGTCCCAGGAGGTGATGCACCTGACTTCCCTCCTTCCCCACTTCCCCCAGGGCGTCCTGGGTCTGTGGAGCATCTCACTGGGGTCCGGAGAGCTGCCCAGCAGGAGTTCCCCAGGGCTTGAGCTCAGGGGGCTGGGCTGAGGCTCCTCCAACCAGCCCTGGAAGGAGGTGTGGTTAGAGAGGAGGAAACAGGTTTGGCTTTAGCCAGAAGCCACTCAACGGTTCAAGTCCAGGAATCGTGAGATAAGAATGAAAATGCTGTTTAATGCACCATGTTCAGCACCTCACGGACCTCATATCGCACAGTCACACATACACACCAACCACCCCAGCTTCTTGAAGGTATAATTGACAAAACTGTATGTATTTACCACCTACAATGCGATGCTTTGCCACATTGCAAAATGATTAAATCAAGCTGACACACACGTCCGTCACCTCCCATACTTATGCTTTTGTAGTGAGAACATGGAAGATCTAATCTTAGCAATTTTCCAGTATACATTTATTAAGTGTAGACTCCATGTTGTACGATACATCTCCAGAGTTCATACTTACAGATTTCACTCAGAGGCCAGTAGCTTCCTCCCGAGCAGTGAGTGCATCTTGTCATGGCTTCTGACAGGCCCCGGGTCCTCTCCCAGCCCAGCATCTCCGACCTCTCCCAACATCTCGGGACCCTGTGCTTTGGTGTTGAGGGAGCAGTGGCAGTCAGGAGGGACTGAGAACCTGTGCTGGGCGACCAGGGCCAGGCTCTTTTGCTGGTGCTGCCAGAGACGCCTCAGGTCACCCAAGAGTCTCAGGTTCCTCTCCTTCCTCCAGAGGTGGGGCTGGAAATGCTGCTGGCTCTGCTCACTTTCCAGGGCTGGGTTGAGGTTGGTGTTGGGAGATAATGCATGTCAAAGTGTTGTTTTCTTCATCTGTAAAAAAGTAGTAACATACACACAACCTAAAATTTATCATCTTTTTTTTTTTTTTTTGAAAGTCTTGCTCTGTCGCCAGGCTGGAGTGCAGTGCGGTGTGATCTCAGCTCACAACCTCCGACTCCCTGGTTCAAGCAATTCTCCTGCCTCAGCCTCCCGAGTAGCTGGGATTACATCACGACAAGCTAAATTTTGTATTTTTAATAGAGATGGGGTTCCACCATGTTGGCCAGGCTGGTCTCGATCTCCTGACCTCATGATCCACCCCCTGGGCCTCCCAAAGTGCTGGGATCACAGATCTGAGCCACTGCGCCTGGCCCATCTTGACCATTTTTAAGTACACAGTTCAGTGGCATTAACTACATTCACAATGTCGTGCAACCATCACCACCATCCATTTCTAGACTTTTCTTTTTTGAGAGTCTTGCCCTGTTGCCCAGGCTGGAGTGCACTGGCGCAATCTCAGCTCATGGCAATCTCTTCCTCCCGGGTTCAAGCGATTTTCCTGTCTCAGCCTCCTGAGTAGCTGGGATTACAGGCGCCCACCACCATGCCAGCTAATTTTTGTCTTATTAGTAGAGATGGGGTTTCAGCATGTTGGTCAGGCTGGTCTCGAACTCCTGACCTCTGATCCACCTGCCTTGGCCTCCCAAAGTGCTGGGTTTATTTTACAGGTGTAAGCCATCACAACTGGCTTTTTCTTTTTTTTTTGAGACAGAGTCTCACTCTGTTGCCCAGGCTGGAGTGCAATGGCATGTCTAGATTTTTTCATCTTGCAAAACTCAAATTCTGTCCCCATTCAACACTAACTTCCCATTCCTCCCTCCCCCAGCCCCTGGCACCCACCATGCTAGTTCCCGTCTTTATATTTGGCTACTCTGGGTACCTCCTATCGGTGAGACCATACATTACTTGTCCTTTGAAAGTCCTTTTTAAACTGGAAAGTGCTGCATGTATAATACCTTCAGGGGCTTATTATTATTATTATTATTATTTTGAGATAGTTTCACTCTGCTGCCCAAGCTGGAGTGCAATGGTGCTATCTCAGCTCACTGTGGCCTCTGCCTCCTGGGTTCGAGCAATTCTCCTGCTTCAGCCTCCCAGGTAGCTGGTCTACAGGTGCCCGCCATCATGCTAAATTTTTGTGTTTCTAGTAGAGACGGGGGTTTCACCATGTTGACCAGGCTGGTCCCGAACTCCTGATCTCAGGCGATCAGCCCACCTCAGCCTCCCAAAGAGCTGGGATTACAGGCGTGAGCCATCGCGCCCAACCGATTATCATTATTATTATTACCAGCTGGCCCAGTTAGTGTGGCCTGGAAAATGTTGTTAACCATCATAAAATAAATGAATCCTTGATGATACTGAGCTTCAACTGCCACTCTTCAAATTTTGCACTGCAACTCAGAGGGTGTGAAATTAATTCCAGTGGCTGCAACCAGCATTTTGTTAAAGTGAGGCAGCCCAGAGCTGACTCCAGCTGGAGAGCGAGCTGTTCAACGGGAGGGATGGTGAGGGTTCCTGGAATGTTGCTTCGGTTACCTGAATGCATAGATATGCTCTGGATAACGATGGAAGATCTACTTCTTGCTGGAAGTTTGGATGGAAAATCTTTTGGAAAGTGCTGTCCTGGAACACCTGGCCCAGCTGTCAAATCCCCTCTGGCATTTCCCCAGCGGCTGATCCACTGTCACATTTGAAGCCACCCTCTGCCTTAGGTCCTCCGTAACCCTGTCCACGCCACCGGGTGTGTCCCTCGGAGCAGTGCCATCCAATGGCTTGTCCAGCACTGTGAGGCTCTCCCCAGCTTCCCTCAAGTTGAGTTTCATCCTGGAGCTGGGCCATCTCACACATCCCCTTGGCATCTGCCAGCCATGGTTGTGGGATGCTATAACAGACAGACAGAGAGACAAACAGAAGACTTCACGTTATCTCATGGAGATCACGAGAACCATAGTGAGCTTAGGCTCCATGGACTGATGCTCAGATCCCAGTGTCCCACAAACACTGAGAGTCCCCTAAGCGCCAAAGGCTGCATCCCAGACAGCTCCCGATCGTCGGGGAGATGGGCAAGGTGCTGAGCAGTAATGGGATGTGGACACCCTAAGAAACACTGATGCAAGTACAGGGGAAGCCCCTGGGAGGCCCCAATCCAGTCTAGCTTCTCCCCTGTTGGGAGCCTTGGTCCACTGCTGCCCCTGACCCTGGCTCCTCTCACCTTCAGGGCTGGAGCAGCACCTGCCTTGGGGGTCTGGGCTGAAGCTGCTCCCTCCCCAGCACTCCCCTTGAGTGTGACACTCATCACTGCCTGGGACTCAGAAACTGTGGTTCTCCCAAGGACAGCCCCATGTCTCGGGAGAGGAAGGGATTGTTTTAAATAGTGCCCCCAGCGGCTCCCTTTAGGGCCCTGCCTGTCCCTGCACCTGCCATGGCCTCTCAACAGAGGCAGCCTCAGACCACATCTTTCTGTGGCGGGAAATCTGGGTCTGGCTGGATCCTGGGGACCTTGCGGGGCTGGGCTGGGCTGGGCCTCTCCAGCAGGTGCAGCTGCAGCTCTGACCACCCAGGCTCACCTCACCCCTTCCTGGACTGAGATGTGTCCAGGCCTGGGCAGAGGAGGTTGGGTCCTGCTGTCCTGCTCAGTGACCTCCCTTTTTAGGGTCCCTGGTGCCTCTGCAGAGCCCTCTGGGTCCTGCCTGGCTGTCCTCTCTCAGAGCACAGGTGACTGCCCCATCCAGTCACCTCTGCCCTGCTCCCATGTTTGTGGGTGTCCCCCATTCTGGCCTCCTGCTGGTCAGTCCCCTGCCCACTCTCTATGCCCCAGGCCTCAAAGACTCCACCTGCACCACCAAGGATCCCTCTCTCTCAGGCTGTCTCCAGAGGAAATACAGGACCATTTTCCTCAGGACCCAGAAGTGAAGGCTCTAGAAACTCTCAGGTTTTCAGGGTCACTGGAAGTGGTCTGTTATTTTGGCAGCTTCAAAATATTCTTCAAAGCCCAGAAGTCTTGAGGTTTCCTTGGACATGAGGATGATGATGTACCTACCATTATTTGCGGCCAGGGTGATGTTTAATTTTATGTGTCAACTTGGCAGGGCCACAGTGCCAGATATTTGGTCAAACATTATTCTGATGTTTCTGTGGCATTATTTTGTGGGTGGGATTAACATTTAAATTTTACATTTCACAAATTTGTGAAAATTAAACAACAGTCTTTTTTTTGAGACAGGGTCTCACTCTGTTGCCCAGGCTGGAACGTAATGGTGCAATCATAGCTCACTGCAGCCTCAACCTCCAGGGCTCAAGGGATCCCTCCCACCTCAGCCTCCCAAATGGCTGGGATTTAAGTTACCAGTTTCCCTCTATGTGCTGATTTATCTGTATCCTACAAATTTTTATGTGGTGGTCTCATCATTGTTCAGTTTAAAATGTTACCTAATTTTATTTTTTGAGTTCTCCAACTGTTGGCTTATTTAGCAGTTTCTTTTCTCTCTTTTTTTTCCCTCTCTCTCTCTCCTTCCTTTCCCTTCTTTCTCTCCTTCCTTCTCTCCTTTCTGTTTTAGAGACAGGGTCTTGCTCTGTCAGCCAAGCTGGAGTGCAGTGGTGCAATCAGAGCTGACTGCAGCCTCCAACTCTCAGGCTCAAGCGATCTTCCCACTTCAGCCTCCAAAGTAGCTGGAACTAGAGGAACATGCCACCACGCCTGGCTAAATTTTGTTGAACGTTTTGTTAAGAGAGAGGGTCTTGCTATGTTGCTCAGGCTGGTCTCAAGCTCCTGAACTCAAGTGATCCTCCCGACTTGGCCTCCTGAAGTGCTGGGATTACAGGCGTGAGCCACCATGCCCGCCTAGCAGCGTTATTTCTTAATTTCCAAATATATGAGGATGTTCTAGTTATATATTTGGTTTTGGGGGATATTTTGTGGGTTTTCTTTTCTTTTTTTTTTGAGACAGTCTCACTGTCACCCAGGCTGGAGTGCAGTAGTGTAATCATGGCTCACTGCAGTCTCCAACTCCTAGGCTCAAGTGATCCTCCTGCCTCAGCCTCCTGAGTAGCTAGGACTACAGGCACATGCCACCACACCCAGCTACTTTCTCTTTTATTTTTATAAAGACAGGGTCTCACTATGTTGCCCAGCTGGACTCAAACTTCTGGCTTCAAATGATCCTCTTGCTTTGGCCTCCTAAAGTTCTGGGATTACAGGGATGAGTCACTGTGTGCCCGGCCATATATTTGTTATTGATTTCTAGTTTAATTGTATGTGTTTAGGGTGCATACTCTGAATAATTTCAATTCTTTGAAATCTGCCTTATGGAGACTTGTTTTGTAACTCAATATATATTTACTTTTTGTCAATGATTCTTGTCTGTTTTTATCTTTGAAGAGAATATGTACTCTGCAACCTGAATGCAGTGTAGTGTTCTAGATATAACTCCATTAAGTACTCAGTATTGTCTTTCAATCTTCTATTTATTTTTGTTTTTTAGGGTTTGTCTGCTGAGAAGGAATCATCTCCCTCAGGGACTGTGAATTTATTTGTCCCTGTAGCTCAGCAGTTTTTGGTTTCATATTTTTTGAGACTACATTATTAGATGTATACAAATTTAAAACTGCTAGTCCGGCTGGTGGCTTATGCCTGTAATCCTATCACTTTGGGAGGCCAAGGCCGAAGGATCACTTGAGCCCAGGAGTTTGAAACCAGCCTGGGGAACATGGTGAAACCCCATCTCTACAAAAAAATTAAAAACTAGCTGGGCATGGTGGCTTGCACCTGTAGTCCCAGCTCCTTGGGAGGCTGAGGTGGGAGGATCATCTGAGCCCAGGTCTAGGCCACAATGAACCGTGATCACACCATTGCACTCCAGCCTGGGCAACATAGTGAGACCCTGTTTCAAAAGAAAACCAAAAAACACCATTACCTCCCTGATGTTCCCTGATGAGGTTTTTGTTTGTTTGTTTGATTGTTTTTGAGACTGAGTTTCACTCTTGTCACCCAGGCTGGAGTGCAATGGCAGAATCTCGGCTCACTGCAACCTCCTCCTCCCAGGTTCAAGTGATTCTCCTGCCTCAGCCTCCAGAGTAGCTGGGATTACAGGTGCATACCACCATGCCCAGCTAATTATTGTATTTTTAGTAGAGACAGGGTTTCACCATGTTGGCTGGGCTCTGTTCTTGAACTCCTGACCTCAGGTGATCCACTCGCCTCGGCCTCCTAAAGTGCTGGGATTACAGATGTGAGCCACCACGTCCAGCCGAAATAAAACTTTTATTAGCATAAAATAGCCCTATTTATTCCGGATGACACCTTTTACCTTAAAGTTTCTTTTGTCTGATATCTATATAACTACATCAGTTTTCTTTTGAGTAGGAATTTCACGGTATCTTTTTCTATCTGTTTACTTTCACAGCCATTCTCTATCCTAGCCCACCACCCCTGCACACAGGAGCTCTTCTCTAAAAGACTTACATGTGCCCTTACCATGCAAGAGTCATGTCTGTTCTTGCATTTCCAACAGTTTAGTCGCATCTCTATGATGGGATTTCTAGGCCTTTTCTGTGCAGTATCTGAGGCTGGGATAGCACTGCCGGGTGCCCCTCCCCCCATGCTTCCAGGGTACATGTGCAATGTCTGTTATAGACCATGTCAGAGAGCCATCCTGTGGGTCCCAGAAACCCAACTCAAGGCTTCAGACAAGAAGGGAGCTACTGCCTGGCATAACCGGGAATCTGGACGTGGGGCACCTAGGGTCACCCAATCCCAGAGCCCTGCTTCCATTCCTGTGGGTTTCTCCCTGCCCTTTCCCCCAGTTGGCTGGATTTACTCATGGGAAGCCTTATCAGACCAAAATCCGAGGGGACAGAGAGGCCTTCTCCATCATCCAGGCAGAGGGGCCCATCCCTGAGGACCAGGACCAGGGCCAGGGCCTGACTGCCTTTCCTGGGGCACAGAGAAGGGAGGGAGTGGTGAAGGCCTCAGGCCTAGGACAGGCAGCTGACCACCACCCTCCCCTCCCCACCATCCAGGCCAGGGACAATCTGAGAACCAACTAGCAATCCAGCAATGGGACACATTCAGCAGAACCCTTGAAGGTGCCCCAGGAACCAGGCCCAAGGATTCTGATGTCAGGGCTCACAGAAACCCAGGGGTCTCCCCACCGTGCATGCAGTGTGACAAACACTCTCTCCTTGAAAAAACTTGAGCCAGGCCCCTCTAAGCCTTCTCAACTAGGCTTTGACCTTGAGCTTCAGTCCCCACCTTAACTGCGTCTGCACTGCACAGTTTTAGCAAGATTCCTGCTAAGTGGGTTTAGCCATAGTCACCTACCCTCAACATCTGATCACCTTCCCTATCTGCTCAAATTCCCTATCCCCCAGGTGATGTCTGATCACCCTGGCCTGCCTGCCGAGGAATCCCCACTTGCCCATGCTATATTCGCATGGAGCCCAGTCTCATACCGAGGCCTCTTCCCCACTGCAGTAGTTCCTGATAAAATCTGTTTTGACCCTTTTGCTACTGTCCAGTTCTGGTTTTCTTTTTTCTTTTTTTTGAGACAGAGTCCTGCTCTGTCACCCAGGCTGGAGTGCAGTGGTGCAATCTCACTGCAACCTCCGTCTCCCAGGTTCAAGCAATTCTCCCGCCTCAGCTTCCCAAGTCACTGGGATTACAGGTACCCACGGCCACACCCAGCTAACTTTTTTGTATTTTTAGTAGAGACGGAGTTTTGCCATGTTGGCCAGGCTGGTCTTGAACTCCTGGCCTCAGGTAATCCACCTGCCTCAGCTTCCCAAAGTGCTGGGATTACAGGCGTGAGCAACCGTGCCCAGCCCGAGCTCTGATTTTCTATAACAAGTTGGGAAGGCGCTCGGTGGGAGGGTTCAGCCCACAGCAGAGAAGTCTATTCAGAATCTCTTCCTTCTTGAAGGTCACACCTGAGCTGCCCTCCTCCTGAGAACACAGACAGCTTCCAGGCAGGGGGCCCTACTGTGTGCCCAGCAGGTACCTAGGGCCACCATTTAAGAGGGTGCTCACTCTCAGGTGCTGACCCTGTACTCACACAGCTGCCTGCTCCCCTCACTCTGGTCCTGGGCAGGCCCAGCACCTCTGCATCTGTCTTATGGCCTCCAACCGAACAGGCCTGTAATGAGTGATGGCTGTGGCTTCCTTTCTGCCACCCGGGTATCTCACAATTTTTTTTAGCCAATTCTGACCCCAAATCATATGGAGAAGGGGACTGTGGGAAACTTAGTTCTAGTTTAGCCAGGTGGACACAGGGCAAAACCACTCCAGCCCACCTTTGTCATTGTGGCATTTCTGCACACTTCCTCTAACCAGATTAACCTCCAAATAAGCCACTAGCAACATTATGCTTCTGCCGAACATGATGAAACTAGGCTTATATAACCCAAACAGGATAACCCTCCCACAAAAGGACTCAGGTCTATAGATCACTTCATCCATCTTCAGGTGATGTTTATTACTCTCCCAGCTGATACACACATACACACACACACACACACACACACACACACCTTTGATATTCTATAACTTAGATATCAAAATAGGTTACCAGCCAGGCGAGGTGGCTCATGCCTATAATCCCAGCACTTTGGGAGGCCAAGGTGGGCAGATCTCGAGCCCAGGAGTCAAGACCAGCTTGGGCAACATGGTGAAACTTTGTCTCTACAAAAAATACAAAAATTAACCAGGCGTGGTGGCCTGAACCTGTAGCCCCAGCTACTTGGGAGGCTGAGGTGGAAGAATCACCTGAGCCCAGGAACTCGAGGCTGCAGTGAGCTATGATGGTGCCACTGCACTCCAGCCTGAGCAACAGAGCAACACTGTCTCATAAAAAAAACCCCAAAAAACATACGTATGTATGTTTGTACATATTTATATGTGTATGTGCATATATAAAATAAAAAATATACAAATGTTCATATATAATACAAAATTTAAAAGTAGGTCACTTATTAACATAAGAATATATTAATCACAGGGAAATGAGGAGGAGAAAGTGTTACTAGTGTTACGACAAATGCAAATATAGTCATATCAAAACAAAGAAGAAACATCCTCACTCTGAGAGTCCTCCTTTCTGTCACTCTCACATGGCCCCAGCTGGTGCTGACTGTTTCCACTACCCATTGTGTATTCTCTGTGCCCTCAGCAGATACCTTGGTGTCACCCGTTTGGCGGGGTGACTCAAACCCTTATTCCTGAAGGGCTGGGCCATTCACACCCCTGCCTGAATTACGTGGCTGTAGTTTGCAGTATGTTACCACAGGACATGAAGGGACCCCGAGGCTCTCAGTGTTCCAGACATATCCTCCCTTCATCCCTCTCTGTGTGGCAGCGCCCCAATACCCTGAAAGTTTGGCTCGATCCCCTGATGTCTATTGTTTTCTGGCATAGGGAGCCCACAGTGGCCAAGGGGGCAGCCTCTTGTGGAATTGGTCGAAGGTTTCCTCTCTTGGGAATTAAAGCCTCTAAAGCAGCAGAGCCCAGAGCTGTGTGGATGGGAAGCACCTTCTGTTTGTTGATTTCCAGAGCCATGAATCCTGGCTAGGGGGGAGGTGATGCCACATAATGGCTCTCTGGTTGCATTTTAGTGATTGATTTCTAGCATCGTTGCATTGTACTACAAAAGCATAACCTGTATTTCAGCCCTTTTTTTTTTTTTTTTGAGATGGAGTGTTGCTCAGCCACCTAGGCTGAAGTGCAGTGGTGTGATCTCAGCTCACTGCAACTTCCACCTCTTGGGTTCAAGCAATTCTCCTGCCTCAGCCTCACAAGTAGCTGGGGTTACAGGCATGCACTACCACACCCAGCTAATTTTTGTACTTTTAGTAGAGATGGGGTTTTGCCATGTTGCCCAGGCTGGTCTCGAACTCCTGAGCTCAAAGTGATCTGCCTGCCTTGGTCTCCCAAAGTGCTGGGATTACAGGTGTGAGCCACTGCACCCAGCCAGCCCTTTGATATTTGGGGACATATTCTTTTTTTTTTTGAGACGGAGTCTCGTTCTGTCACCCAGCCTGGAGTCACAATCTCAGCTCACTGCAACCTCCGCCTCCCAGGTTCAAGTGATTCTCCCACCTCAGCTTCCCAAGTAACTGGGATTACAGGTGTGCACCACCACACCTGGAGAGATATATATATATATATAGTGTACATATATATACATATATAGTGTATATATATATATATATATAGTGTGTGTATATATATAGTGTATATATAGTGTGTATATATATAGTGTATATATATATAGTGTATATATATAGTGTATATATATATAATGTGTGTATATATATAATGTGTGTATATAAAATATAATGTCTATATATATAAAATATATATATATAAAATGTATATATATATATAGAATGTATAAATAAAATGTATCTAGAGATGGGGTTTCACCATGTTGGCCAGGCTGGTCTCAAACTCCTGACCTCAAGTGATCCGCCTGCCCCACCTCGGCCTCCCAAAGTGCTAGGACTACAGGCGTGAGCCACTGGGCCCAGCAGGGGACATGTTCTTTATAGCCTGGAATATGTGCGCTTTTGTTCCATATCTGCTTGAAAAGAATGTGTCTTGCTCTCGGAGCGTGCTCTGCTCCGTGGATGGCATAAGGCTGTCTACTGTCTTCCTCAAACCTTCTCTAGCTTTTCTCACTCATGGCCCACTTATTCCACTAATTACAGAGATGTGTAAGAATCTGGGAGCACCTCTACATCTATAGGCATCCCACAGCTGGAACGGGCTCCCCTACACAGGTCTGGCCTTCAGGCCTACAGAATGGTTGAGGCAAAAGGAAGAAAAAGACACTGAGCCCCAAGCGGAGATGTGGGGTCCTCCTCCCCCAGCTCAGCCTGGGCCAGTCTCACAGCACCCCCTGGTGGCCTCCCGCTGCAGGTCACACACTTATACCCTCAAGGACTGCACTGGAGCTTCAGACAAGGAGGGCCACTGTTCCAGGCCCTGTTCTTGCTGGATGGGTCAGGTCTCTTCCTCTCCCTCCCCGGGACTCCCCTTTCTCCACCGACTACAAGGAAATGGGCTCCTGCCAGCCTTCTCGCTGTCTGAGAACGTGAAATGACAAGGTCTCCTGTTGAGATCTTGAAATACTCCAAGCGCTTCCCGCTTCACTCTTCTATGAACCGAGCTTCCCTCAAAATTTCTGCTGACCCCACCTACGAAACAGGGAAGAAACCAAGGGCAGGTTAAGCCTCAGCCATTGTGAGGGTCTATCTGAGGCCTGGGGCGTCCCGTCAGGAGCTAGGTTGTGGAGCACATGGGCTCAGGGAAAATCACGGCTGGGGTGCTTGTGAAATCACTGTTTTTAGGAAATACGTAAATATGTCAGGCATTAAGGCGACATGAAAACATAACAGTGAGACGCAAGAAGAAAATGGTTATAGTTGAACCCTATTTTCTCCTTTTCCACTAGCCAAAGGGCTGGCTCTGACCCCAAATTTGGCCTTCTTCCCTGGTTCAGCTGCACCTGACACCCAAAATACAGCACAGGGCTGGCGAGGGGGAGCAGGCCCTCTGCTTCCCATGTTAGAGTAGCTAACATGGGAATAGAACTCCCCCAAACCTCCAGCCCAGGCTCCTTCCGTGGCTCTGGGAGGGGTGTTTCCCAAGGCACGTCCTTCTCTCCAGCGGAAGGCATGTTCAGGGAACACAGGAACTCAATGGGGCTGGAGCATGGAGGGTCCAGAGACGGGGAGCCAGATCAGGAAGGGCCTGCAGGCTGACCTTGACACTTTGGTTTACCTGGGACTCAATGGGGGTGTTTGAGGAAGGGAATGACCCCATCAGGCTAGCAGGGTAGAAAGCACTCTGGCTGCCGAAGGCAGAATGAATACAAGGGCAGTCAGGTCAGGAGGCTGTGCACTGGGCCAGCAGAGGGAATGGCAGCAGCCTCAGGTAAGGCAGAGTAATCAGAGAGGAGGTGGCATCCAGTGATATCAAGGAGCAAGACTTAGGGGGGATCCGTGAATTAGAAGGTAGAGGAGGAGGGGGTTTTTTATTCCAGGCTTAAGAGGAGGAAAGGATGGGAAGTAGAGAGAGGGCTGAGAAGCACCATCAGTATGCGTAACAGGCAAGAGAAAGTCACTTGTTCACACAGCAAGTGCTACTGGGAGGCCTATTCCATAGCCTCTTCAGGGGCAGAGCCCATCCCTCCAGGTCCCAGTCTGCATAGTGGGAAAGGAAGATGGGCAGAGAGAGGCTGATTTTGGGCACCTCTGGGGCGGGCCGCTGTTAGAAGGGAGAGGCTTCAAGCTTTAAGATAAGACTTCCAGCCAGGTGGCTCACACCTGTAATTCCAGCACTTTGGGAGCCTGAAGCAGGCAGATCACCTGAGGTCAGGAGTTTGAGACCAGCCTGGCCAACATGGTGAAACCCTGTCTCTATTAAAAATACACACACACACACACACACACACACACACACACACACACACACACACACAATTAGCTGGCGTGATGGCATGCACCTGTAATCCCAGCTACTTGGGAGGCTGAGGCAGGAGAATTGCTTGAACCCGGGAGGCGGTGGTTGCAGTGAGCCACGATCATGTCACTGCACTCCAGCCTGGCGACAGAGCGAGGCTTCATCTCAAAAAAAGAAAAAAAAGAAATTATTCCTGAAGAAACACAGGTATCAGACTTGCTAGACAAAAGACCTTAAAACAAAACCATCTTAAATATGCTCAAATAGTTAAAGGAAAACATGGACAAAGAACTGAAGGAAATCAGCAAAATTACATTAATAAAATGAGAATATCATTAAAGAGATATAAAAAGAACCTAAACAAAAATTCTAGAGCTGAAAAATACAATAACTAAATTGAAAAATTCAGTAGAAGAAGTCAATGGAAGGTTCAAGCAGGTAGAAGAGAGAATGAACAAACTTGAAGAAAGTACATTTGAAATTACTTTGTCTGAGGAGCAAACAGAAAACAGCAAACAGGCCGGGCACGGTGGCTCATGCCTGTAATCCCAGCACTTTGGGAGGCTGAGGCGGGCACATCACCTGAGGTCAGAAGTTCGAGACCAGCCTGGCCAACATGCTGAAACCCCGTCTCTACTAAAAATAGAAAAATTAGGCCAGGCGCAGTGGCTCATGCCTGTAATCCTGGCACTCTGGGAGGCCAAGGAAGGCAGATCACAAGGTCAAGAGATTGAGACCATCCTGGCGAACATGGTGAAATCCCGTCTCTACTAAAAATATAAAAATTAGCTGGGCATGGTGGCGCATGCCTGTAGTCCCAGCTACCTGGGAGGCAGAGGCAGGAGAACTGATTGAACCCAGGAGGCGGAGGTTGTAGTGACCTGAGATCGCACCACTGCACTCCAGCTTGGCGACAGAGTGAGACTCCATCTCAAAAAAAAACAAAAACAAAAAAATTAGCCAGGCATCATGGCACATGCCTGTAATCCCAGCTACTCTGGAGGCTGAGGGAGGAGAATTGCTTGAACCCAGGAGACGGAGGTTGCAGTGAGCAAAGATGTCGCCACTGCACTCCAGCTTGGATGACAGAGCAAGACTCCGTCTAAAAAAAGAAAAGAGCAAACAAAGGTGAAGGCATCCTAAGGGACTACGGGACACCATCAAGAGAACTGAGATACACATTATGCAATTCAGCAAAGGAGACGAGAAAGAGGAAGGGACAGAGATTATTTGCAAAAATGGCCAAAAACTATCCCAAATTGGAGAAAGATGTGAAACTACAAATCAAAGCAGCTCAATGAACTCCAATAGAATTAACCAAAAAAAGATCCACACCAAGACACATTATAATCAAACTGGCAAGAGGCAAAAAATCTTGAAAGCAGCAGCCAAAAAAAAAAGTTGGCTGGGTATGGTGGCTCACACCTGTAATCCCAGCACTTTGGGAGGCAAAGGGAGGTGGATCACCTGAGATCAGGAGTTCAAAACCAGCCTGATCAACATGGCAAAACCCCATCTCTACTAAAAATACAAAATATTAGCCAGGTGTTGTGGCAAGTGCCTGTAATCCCAGCTATTCAGGAGGCTGAGGCAGGAGAATTGCTTGAACCCAGGAGACAGAGATAGCAGTGAGCCAAGATTGCACCACTGCACTCCAGCGTGGGCAACAGAGTGAAACTCCATCTTAAAAAAATAAACGATTAAAAATCTTTAAAAAAGGTGCTTGTCAGGCATTAAGGCGACATGAAAACATAACAGTGAGACGCAAGAAGAAAATGGTTATGGTTGGACCCTATTTTCTCCTTTTCCACTAACCAAAGGGCTGGCTCTGACTCCAAATTTGGCCTTCTTCCCTGGTTCAGCTGCACCTGACACCCAGAATACAGCACAGGGCTGGGGAGGGGTGGGGAGAGGGATTCCTCAATGAGATTGTTAACTGATTTCTCAGCACAAACTATGGACTCCAGAAGGGAGTGGGGTGATAGATTTAGCATGCTGGGGGAAGAAAAACAAACCTGTTAACTGCAAATTCTATACATGTAAAAAAGTATCCTTTGGTTACTATTAAAAACAAACTAAGATCCCAGAAATAACAAGTGCTGGAGAGGATATGGAGAAATTGGAACCCTTGTGCAATACTGCTGGCAATTTAAAATGGCGCAGCTACTATGAACAGTGTGGCAATTCCTCAAAAAATTAAAAACAGAATTATGATACAACGTAGCAATTCCATATCTTTGTATATAGCTGGCCCTCTGTATCCAAGGGTTTTGTTGTTGTTGTTTGCCCAGGCTAGAGTGCAGTTGCACTACCTCGGCTCACTGCAACCTCCGCCTCCCGGGTTCAAGAAATCCTTGTGCCTTAGCCTCCCGCATAGCTGGGATTACAGAAGTGCACCACCATGCCAGGCTAATTTGTATTTTTAGTAGAGATGGGGTTTCACCATGTTGGACAGGCTGTCCTGACCTCAGGTGATCCGCCCACCTCAGCCTCCCGAAGTGCTGGAATTACAGGCATGAGCCACTGTGCCCGGCCTGTATCCATGGGTTCTGCATTGTTGATTCAACCAACTGCACATGGAAATTGTAGTTAGGCCTATGATGACTGTGTCTGTTCTGAACATGTGCATACTTTTTTTTCTATCATTATTCCATAAACAATACAGTATAATAACTATTTACACAGCATTTACATTGTACTGGGTACCATAAATAATCTAGAGATGATTTAAAGTATACAAGAGGATATGCACAGATTATATGTAAATACCACCTCATTTTAAATCAAGGACTTGCATATTTGCGGATTATGGTATCCTCAGTGTGTCCTAGAACCAATCCCCTGTGGATACTGAGGGATGACTGTATACACAAAATAACTGAAAGCAGGGTCTTAAAAAGGTATTTATACACCCATGTTCACAGCAGTCTTATTCACGGTAGCAAAAACATGGAAACGGGCTGGGCACAGTGGCTCACACCAGTCATCCCAGCACTCTGGGAGGCTGAGGCGGGTGGATCACTTGAGGTCAGGAATTCCAGACCAGCCTGGCCAACATGGTGAAACTCTGTCTCTACCAAAAAAAAAAAAAAAAAATCAACAAAAATTAGCCCAGCGTGGTGGTGCATGCCTGTAATCCCAGCTACTCAGGAAGCTGAGGCAGGAGAATTGCTTGAACCCAGGGTGGGCGGCAAGCCATCCAGGTGCCGAGGGCATGAGCTGTTCCAGTATAATAAAATATATAAAACAACAAGAGTTATACTAAATCTAGATATGATTATATATGAATATCATTAATCATTAGTTTGTAGCAATTACTCTTTATTCCAATATTATAATAATCCTTGCTCTATAATCATAACCTAGGAAAAACCAGGCCATACAGAGATAGGAGCTGAGGGGACACAGTGAGAAGCGACCAGAAGACAAGAGTGCGAGCCTTCTGTTATGCCCAGACACTGCCACCAGAGGGCTCCTTGGTCTAGCGGTAACGCCAGTGTCTGGGAAGACGCCTGTTGCCAGGCGGACTGTGGTCTAGCGGTAGCATAAGTGTCAAGGAACAACACCGGCTACTTAGCAGACTGGGAAAGGGAGTCTCCCTTTCCCCAGGGGAGTTTAGAGAAGACTCTACTCCTCCACCTCTTGTGGAGGGCCTGACATTAGTCAGGCTCGCCCGCAGTTATCCGGAGGCCTAACCGTCTCCCTGTGATGCTGTGCTTCAGTGGTCACGCTTCTAGTCCTACTTCATGTTCCATCCTGTACACCTGGCTCTGCCTTTTAGATAGCAGTAGCAAATTAGTGAAAGTATTAAGAGTCTCTAATAAGCAGAAATAATGGCATAAGCTGTCTCTTTCTCTGTCTCCTCTCTCTCTCTGCCTCGGCTGCCAGGCAGGGAAGGGCCCCCTGTCCAGTGGACACGTGACCCACGTGGCCTTATCTATCATTGGAGATGGCTCACTCTCCTTATCCTGCCCCTTTGTCTTGTATCCAATAAATATCAGTGCAGCCTGGCATTCGGGGCCACTACCGGTCTCTGCGACGGTGGCAGTGGTCCCCCGGGCCCAGCTGCCTTTTCTTTTATCTCTTTGTCTTGTGTCTTTATTTCTACACTCTCATCTCTGCACACGGGGAGAGACCCACCGACCCTGTGGGGCTGGACCCTACACCCAGGAGGTGGAGGTTGCAGTGAGCGGAGATCGCACCAGTGCACTCCAGCCGGGGCAACAGAGTGAGAATCTGTCTCCAAACACGTACACACACACACACACACACACACACACACACACACACACAATAAGGAAACAATCAGTGTTCATCAATGAATAAATGGATAAGCCCAATGTGGCATATACATACAATGGAATACTATTCAGCCTTAAAAAGCAAAAAAAAAGTTCAGACACTACAATATGGATGACCCTTAGGGATATTATGCTAGATGCAATAAGCCAGTTACACACAAAAAATACTGTATGATTCCACTTACACAAGGTACTTAGCATAGTCAAAATCATAGAGACAGAAAGTAAAATGGTGGTCTCCAGGGGAGGGGTGGAGAGGGGATTGGAAGTTACTGTTTAATAGGTATCTATTTTTTGTTTTATGAGATGAAAAGAGTTATGGAGATAGATGGTAGTGATGGTTTACAACATTTTAAATATCTTTAATATCACTAGGCTGTACACTTAGAAAAGGTTAAGGCTGGGTGAGGTGGCTCACATCTGTGATCCCAGTACTTTGGGAGGCCAAGGTGGGAGGATCACTTGAACCCAGAAGTTCCAGACCAGCCTGAGAAACATGGTCAGACTTCTTCTCTACAAAAATAAAAAAATTAGCTGGTTATGGTGGCATGTGCCTGTAGTCTCAGCTACTCAGGAGGCTGAAGCGGGAGAATCCCTTGAACCTGGGAGGC
The DNA here is from genome assembly GCF_006542625.1 of Nomascus leucogenys. Taxonomy (NCBI): domain Eukaryota; kingdom Metazoa; phylum Chordata; class Mammalia; order Primates; family Hylobatidae; genus Nomascus; species Nomascus leucogenys. The sequence goes on from NW_022096264.1 coordinate 152,134, forward strand.
AGGGGTTTCAGTGAGCTGAGATCATGCCACTGCACTCCAGCCTGGATGACAGATCGAGGCTCCATCTCAACAACAACAAAAAGGTTTGGCTCCTATCCTGCCTTCTTTGGAAAGCCATTCCTCATCATCTTACAAAGTACTCTAACCTTGCGATACATTGCAGGAGTTTGTTGGTTATTTGTTATAAGCTATATGTGGCCTTGTGATGTTTCTGTGATTCTCACCTTACCCTGTTATGTAAATCCAGGAGTCACTCTTGATTCCAATTCCATCCAATCCATTTACTTCAGTTTTATGCCCATGCAGGATTTCCTGGGAAAAAAATTAGAGGATTTTGTTTTGAAATAATCTTAATTTTTAAATTTTACAATAAGACACAGACACACACACAAAAAAACCCCACACAAAACATGAGAACTGCCGGGCCATGGTGGCTCACACCTGAAATCCCAGCACTTTGGGAGGCAGAGGTGGGCAGATCACCTGAGGTCAGGTGTTCGAGACCAGCCGGGCGCGGTGGCAGGCACCTGTAGTCCCAGCTACTCGGAGAGGCTGGGGCAGGAGAATGGCGTGAACCCGGGAGGCAGAGCTTGCAGTGAGCTGAGATGGCACCACTGCACTCCAGCCTGGGCAACAGAGTGAGACTCCATCTCAAAAAAAAAAAAATACAAAAATTAGCTGGATGCAGTGGAAGGTGCCTGTAATCCCAGCTACTCGGGAGGCTGAGGCAGGAGAATCACTTGAACTTGGGAAGCGGAGGTTGCAGTGAGCCCAAGATTGCACCAGTGTCCTCCAGTCTGGGATACAGAGTGAGACTCCAGCTCAAAAAAAAAAAAAAAGAAAAGAAAAAAGACAAGGTCTCCCTCTGTTGCCCAGACCAGAGTGCAGCGGCGCGGTCACAGCTCACCGCACCCTTGAACTCCCAGGCTCAACTGATTATCCTGCCTCAGCAGCTGGGACTACTGGCACGCATCACCATGCCTGGCGAAGTTTTTAATTTTTTGTGGTGATGGTCTCGCTATGTTGCCCAGGCCGGTCTTGAACTCCTGGCCTGAAGTGATCCTCCTATCAAATCCTCCTTACAAAGAGCTGGGACGACAGGCGTGAGCCACCGTGCCTGGCCCCTCGAAGCTGCCTGTTCCTTGAGCACGATGTCTAGGAAGGGGAGATGGAGTGAGAGCAGCACCGTGGGGAAGGGACAGGATTGCCACCCTGAGCTGTGTGACGTTAGGCCAGACCCCTCTTCTCCAAGCAAGATCAACCACATGAGTGATATCGGGAGCCCGTGCCCGCTCACAAAGCCTGGATTTCAGCTTTGTAGGTAGATGGGAACCTGTGAGGGTTTAGAGATGCTGGGAGAACCTTTTTCCTGGGAGAGCTTTCCAAACAGTGAACAAACAGAGCCACCCTGGGCCCCGGTGAGGGAGGATCCTACCAGAAGCCCTCACCACTGTCTCGCTCCATGCCGGTGGTGACGGTGATGTCATCGACATAGATGGCGGGTGTCGTGTATAGAAGCAGAGACCGCTGCAGTCCCGCGTAGTTGAAGAAGTCAAAGTAACCCTTGGGATACCTAGGGCGGGAGGACTGTGGTTCGCTGGGCCCTTGCCATGGGCCTTTTGACCTCAGCTCACATGCCTCCCCAGATCCAGGGCCTCCTCTCTGCGAAGGCCACCCTGTCCCTAACAGGAAGACCACAGGGTGGGGCGGGAAGGTGGGTGCGTGCAGTGGAGGCAGGATGGTCCCCATTTGGAGGTGTCGGACGGATGGTCCCTGGTGACAGGGCTGGGGGGTGAGCGTGTTGTTGACGGCGACAGTGATGCAGGGGCGGGAGGGCAGGGGCCCCACCTGAAACAGGCTGCTGATGTCAGCCTCAAAGGGGAGGTAGCCCCCTTCATGCTCTAGCACATTAACCCCATTCACCCACTGCAGACATGGGAAATATGGGGAGGGGGTGGCAGGTCGGGACATGAGGAGGGGCTCTGCTATCAGGCACTCCCTCACATAACCTGCAGCATGGGGAGCAGGGGCCTGCCAGCCAGACGGGAAGAATGACATCCCAATGGGGTACTTCAGGCCACCTATCCCCCTACACAGGGCACAGCCCCAGGGCAGGGTAAGGCCCCCCACCGTCCCACCCCAGGAGACAGGCTGTGGGTGGCAGCTGAGAGTCCCATGCTGTTTAGCAGCTGTGCCCACCCACCCGCCCTGCCTGCTCCTGGCCACACTGACCACGATGGCATGGAGGATGGCACTGCCAATCCTCAGCACCACTCCTGTGCGCAGGTCCTGGATCCATCGCTCCAGCAGGGTCACCTCCCATTCATACCACACCCAGCTGACAAAATGCCGCAGCCGCCAGCCCTGGCCGATGTCGTTGAAGCTGGAGGGAACCAGCATGTCCAAGGTGGGGCCCAACTGCGAAGAGAAGGGCCAGGCTCAGCTCCTAGGCCCCCAAAGGGATCCGGGACCAGTGTACTGCACAGCCGCGCCCCCAGGCCTAGGGCAGGCCCTGATACACAGAAGGGACTCCTGGCGGAAAAGACAGATAACTTGCTGATGACAGGTCAACTGCCAGGGCAGTTTGTGCACCTGGGCCAGTGGGGCCAGGAGTTCCTCCTCGAAGCGGAGGGGACCCAGTATCTCCCAAGACAGGGGTGAGCCCAGGGGCACATCCCAGCACGAGGCAAGAAGGTTCAGACCTGTGACTAAGAGGCAAATGACCTACTGCCTGTCACAGAGAGGAAAGCCTGTCACAGAGAGGAAAGAGGGGGTTGGGGGGCTTTGCTTAGGACACTGTGAGTGGGGTACACACTGGCACCCAGCCCTCTTCTCTCTTTCTCCTGTACTGAATGCCGTAAAGTCAGAAAAAGAGGACGTAGGCTGGGTGCGGTGGTTCACACCTTTCATCCCAGCACTTTGGGAGGCGGAGGCAGGCAGATCACAAGGTCAGAAGTTCGAGACCAGCCTGGCCAATATGGTGAAACCCCATCTCTACTAAAAATACAAAAATTAGCTGGGTGTGGTGGCGGGCGCCTGTAGTCCCAGCTACTCGGGAGGCTGAAGCAGGAGAATCGCTTGAACCCAGGAGGTGGAGGCTGCAGTGAACCAAGATCGTGCCATTGCACTCCAGCCTGGGTGACAGAGGGAGACTCTGTCTCAAAAAAAAAAAAGAGAAAAGAAAAAGAAAAACGAGGATGTAGACCAGGCAAACGCAGCCCAGACCTCACCAGATCCCACTTCTCTGCTGACCACATCCAAGTCAGGAGGGGAACAGGGGTGGTGTCCTTGGCCTGATGTCACATTCTGTCCTCTATCTGAACCGTGAAAACCAAGGTACCTTCCCACCTCGGCAGAGCTGACCTCAGAATGTCTAAACTGTCCCCTCCTCCCGATCCCCAGGCCCAGCTCTGGGTAGCGCCTGCCGCTCAGGCCTGACAAGTGTCTGGGTGGCTCATGCCTGTAATTAGTGCTTTGGGAGGTCAACGTGGGAGGACGGCTTGAGGACAGGAGTTCGAGACCAGCCTGGGTCACATAGTGAGACCCAATACCTTAAAAAAAAAAAATTGATTTTGTTTTTGTTTTGAGACGGAGTCTGACTCTGTCGCCCAGGCTGGAGTGCAGTGGCGCGATCTCGGCTCACTGCAACCTCCGCCTCCCTGGTTCAAGCAATTCTCCTGCCTCAGCCTCCCAAGTAGCTGGGATTATAGGCGCTCAGCACCACGCCCTGCTAATTTTTGTATTTTCAGTAGAGATGGGGTTTCACCACGTTGGCCAGACTGGTCTTGAACTCCTGGCCTCAGGTGATTGGCCCGCCTCGGTCTCCCAAAGTGCTGGGATTACAGGCATGAGCCACCGAGCGCGACCAAGTTTTTTTTTTTTTTTTTTTTAATTAGCTAGGTGTGGTGGCCCCAGATAACTTGCAAGGCTGGGGCGGGAGAATCGCTTAAGCTCAGAAGTTAAGATTGCGCCACACTCCGCTCCAACTTGTGCGGCTGGGCCAAACCGAGTCTCAAAAACGTTTCAAAAATTAAAAATAAACATTAAAAAGAAGGACACTGCCCGGACTCAGCCTTCCCCTCCGGACGGGGCTCGACAGGAGCGCTTCCTCCTCCTCCTGTCTCCTCCGCCCCGGTCCTCCCGGGTCCCCCTGGTCCCCCAGTCCTCCAACTCCGCGCCCCCAAGCCCGCTGACCTTTAACCTCCTCCGGGTCCCCGGCTCCGGGCGCTCAGGTGAAGGAGGCTGCAGGGCGCCTGGGCTTACCCCATTCCCACCGCCGGGCTTCCGGGCGCCACCCGCAACGGTCGTCGGTACCTCTGCTCCAAGTCCCGGCGTCGGTTGTCGGAGAAGTCGGCGCGGAAGCTCCAGAGGCCGTCCAGCTCCCTGCGCTCCCACGACGGGCTCCCCGGGGGGTACAGCATCCCGCCCGGCAGCGCCAGTGTGCAGGCACACAACAGCGGCCCGAGAGCCGCGCAGGCCACCGCCGTCCCCCAGGTCAGGCTTCCTGCTCCCCGTCTCGGCCTCCGTCTGCGGGGAAAAGAGCGGCGCGGGAGAAGTCTTGCGGTCGAGTTGCGTGACGAGCGTGAGGTTGTCCGCGCCATATTTGTTGAGGGCGAGTGCCAGGCCTGGAGGGGCGGGGCGGCGCCAAGTGCTGCCCAGTGGCGGCCTCTGGCTGGAACCCTGGGCTAGGCCTTACGGGAAGCGGGACCCCCACACTCAGCGCCAGCCAAGAATGGCGTCGTCTGCTCCCCATCCCAGCACAGGCTGGACGATCCAGGGCCACAGGCCAGGACAGAACCCCTGAGATTGGTGGGATCCCCGTTTCTTCAAGGGGACACCTCCACTTGCTTTCCCCAGCAGGGATTGGAGCAGGCCCCAGCGGAGCCTCTTCCATGACTGCTGGATGCAGCCTCTTGCAGGGACGCACATCCTTGGGAGGCGGCCGTAGCCTTGACCCTGGGACTCTGGAACCTCGACCCTAACCAAGGGGCCAGAAGCTCCCTCTTGGCGTTGAAGACTCATGAAGATGCAGGAAGACAGGCCAAGTGCAGTGGCTCACGCCTGTAATCCCAGCACTTTGGGAGGCTGAGGTGGGTGGATCACTTGAGGCCAGGAGTTCGAGACCAGCCTGGCCAACATGGCGAAACCCCATCTCTACTAAAATAAAAGAAAAATAATAATAAATAAATAAAGGAGCCGGCGTGGTAGCAGGCACCTGTAATCCCAGCTACTCCGCAGGCTGAGGCTGAAGAATTGCTTGAACCCGGGAGGCGAAGGTTGCAATGAGCCGAGGTCACACCACTGCACTCCAGTCTGGGCGACAGAGAGAGAATCTATCTCAAAAAAATAAATAAATAAATTGCAGGGAGAGGGTGCCCTGCGAGACCCCACTTTACTCCAGTAGGGAAGGCAGTGTGTGGAAGGGTAGAGGAAGATCTGGAGACAGTAAAAAAGACATAGGTTTATTGAGGGGACTTTCACACAGGTGTAGTGGCTGTGGCTGGACATGAGAACCACTACCATTTGTAAAAAGCATGCAGCTTCTATAAATTTTCACCTAGCATCCCTGACCAGTTACCGGTGGAAGGTATCTGAGTTCCCGGTGGTGAATCCACACACATCTGTAACAACCTCAATTCTTGCCTCCTCAGAAGAAAGAATTTGACTGAGGGTCATAAGGCAGAAACCAGACAGAGGCAAGTTGCAGAGTAGGAGTAAAAGTTTATTAAAAAGCAGGCCGGGGCCGGGCATGGTGGCTCATGCCTGTAATCCCAGCACTTTGGGAGGCTGAGCCAGGTGGATCATCTGAGATCAGGAGTTCAACATCAGCCTGGCCAACATGGTGAAAACATGTCTCTACTAAAAATACAAAAATTAGCTGGGTGTGATGGTGAGCGCCTGTAATCTCAGCTACTCAGGAGGCTGAGGCAGGAGAATCTTTTGAACCTGGGAGGTGGAGGTTGTGGTGAGCGGAGATTGAGCTACTGCACTCCAGCCTGGGCTATAGAGTGAGATAGTATCAAAAAAAAAAAAAAAGTTTATTATAAAACTTTAGAACAGCAAGTAAAGGAGGAAAGGAAAGAAGGAAAGTACAACTTGGAAGAGGGCCAAGTGGTCGACCTGAGAAACCAAGTGCCCAGCTTGACCTCTTGACTCAGGGTTTCATAGGTTGGCATCCTTCCAGGATCTTGCCACTCCTGATTCCTTAGCTTGGAGCTCCGAAGACACATTCTTCTTAGACCATAAAGTCATTCTTTTTTTTTTTTAATTTTATTTTTTTGAGAAGGAGTCTTGCTCTTTCGCCCAGGCCGGACTGCAGTGGCACTATCTGGGCTCACTGCAAGCTCTGCCTCCCGGGTTCACGCCATTTTCCTGCCTCAGCCTCCTGAGTAGCTGGGATTACAGGTGCCCGCCACTGTGCCCGGCTAATTTTTTGTATTTTTAGTAGAGACGGGGATTCACCGTGTTAGCCAAGATGGTCTCGATCTCCTGACCTCATGATTCGCCCGCCTTGGTCTCCCAAAGTGCTGGGATTACAGGCATGAGCCACCGCGCCCGGCTGACCATAAAGTCATTCCAAGGGTACACATCAGTTACGGCTGTCGGGTGCCTCTGCCATACAGAGGGGGCTCTTTGGTCCTAGGAACCTGGACTGGACACAGTTGTTTGTACGATTACTCCCCCACCCCTTTTTTCATGCTTGCCACATCCACCTTCTGAGAATGGACCTTAATACTGGAAGGAGTCCCCAGCGCAGTGAAAATAAATACATTCTAGGAACTGACAAGGCCTAAAGGCTGTTTCCCCAATGTTTATGCTTTTTTTCTTATTTTCTTTCTTTGAAATTTTACTTGTATATTCCTTTAGTGAAATGCTTACATGCTTAAATTAGGATACAGTTCACTGTTTATGAGGCAGCTTTAGGCCAAATTTAACAAAAGTAAGAAAAACTAGGATGCAAAGTTTATACAGTATGTAAAAATCAGTAATTCAGGATGGGCTTAGTGGCCACACCTGTAATCCCAGCACTTTGGGAGGTGGAGGCAGGAGGGTGACTTGAGCCCAGGAGTTTGTGACCAGCCTGGACAATATAACGAGACCGCTGTCTCTACATAAAATACAAAACAAAACAAAAATAGCTATGTGGAGTGGCACACACCTATAGTCCCAGCTACCTGAGAGGCTGAGGCAGGAGAATTGATGAAGCCCGGGAAGCAGAGGTTGTAGTGAGCCGAGATTGTGCCACTGCACTCCAGCCCAGGTGACAGAGCGAGACCCCATCTCAAAAAAAAAAAAAAAAAAAAAAAAAACAGACTAAAGGGTACCAGAGAAGATGCCTTCCTTTTCCTTTTTCTTTCTTTCTTTCTTTTTTATTTTATTTTGATTTTTTTTTTTGAGAGTCGTGCTCTGTTGTCCAGGCTGGAGTGCAATGGCCTGATCTCAGCTCACTGCAACCTCTGCTTCCCGAGCTTCATCAATCCTCCTGCCTCAGCCTCTCATGTACCTGGACTATAGGTGTGTGCCACCTGGTGCAAGCAGTTTGCCTCCATCAGCCTCCCGAGTAGCTGGGATTACAGGCGCCTACCACCACGCCTGGCTAATTTTTGTATTTTTAGTAAAGACAGGGTTTCACCATGTTAACCAGGCTGGCCCCGAACTCCTGACCTCAGGTGATCCGCCTGCCTCGGCCTCCCAAAGTGCTGTGATTACAGGCATGAGCCATCGCGCCTGGTGAATTCAAATATTTTTTACGTTTACAGTTGGCTAAGAAAGCAAAGCTTTATCTAAAACCTTGGGGTCAGCAGAAGGGATGTTAAGTTTTCACCTGTGAGTGTGATTCCCTCCAAGCCCTCAGGAAGAAATTTAGAACAAAGAACTCCAGTTAGAGTTCAGTCCCCAGTTCACCGTTATCTGAGGTCGAAGTGAAAGCTGTCGCCATTTTTCATCCGGTGGAGGTCTCCGCTTCTGAAAAACAACTTAGGGACATTTGTCAAGATGTTATCTTTACTTTCTATAGGGGATCAAATATCTTATGGCTCTAACCGACTTGGGTAGCTGTTGTTCTGAGCTATTATTACCTTTTTCTTGTTTTTGTTTGTTGCTCTGTTGCCCAGGCTGGAGAGCAATGGCCCTATCTAAGCCCACTACCCCTCTGCCTCCCGGGTTCAAGCAATCCTCCTGCCTCAGCCTCCCAAGTAGCTGGGATTACAGGCATCCGTCACCACACCCAGCTAATTTTTGTATTTTAGTAGAGATGGAGTTTCACCATGTTAGCCAGGCTGATCTCGAACTCCTGACCTCAGTTGATCTATCTGTCTCGACCTCCCAAAGTGCTGGGATTACAGGTGTGAGCCACTGAACCCAGCCAATTATTACCTTCTTCTTATCAAGTTGCTAATTTACTTCTCAAGATAGCTAGGTGCCCGGAATTTCCCTCAAAAGGTAATGTGGTTTGGGTATATGCCCTCCAAATCTCATGTTGAGATGTGATTTCCAGCCAGGTGCAGTGGCTCACACCTGTAATCCCAGCACTTTGGGAGGCTGAGGTGGGCAGATCACTTGAGGTCAGGGGTTCAAGACTAGCCTGGCCAATATGGCGAAACCTTAATTCTACTAAAAAAAAAAAGACAGGCCAGGTGTGGTGGCTCATGCCTGTAATCCCAGCACTTTGGGAGGCCAAGGCGGGTGGATCACAAGGTCAGGAGATCGAGATCATCCTGGCTAGCACAGTGAAACTCTGTCTCTACCAAAAATACAAAAATTAGCCAGGTGTGGTGGCAGGCGCCTGCAGTCCCAGCTACTTAGGAGGCTGAGGCAGGAGAATGGCATGAATCCGGGAGGCGGAGCTTGCAGTGAGCCGAGATCGTGCCACTGCACTCCAGCCTAGGTGACAGAGCGAGACTCTGTCTCAAAAAAAAAAAAAAAAATACAAAAATTAGCCGGGCATGGTGGTGTGCATCTGTAGTCCTAGCTACTCAGGAGGCTGAGGTAGGAAAATTGCTTGAAGCTGGGAGGCAGAGGCTGCAGTGAGATGAGATCGCACCACTGCACTGCAGCCTAGGCGACAGAGCAAGACTCTGTCTCAAAAAAAAAAAAAAAAAAAAAGAGATGTCATTCTCAGTATTGGAGGTGAGGCCTGCTGGCAAATGATGGGATCATGGGGGTGGATCCTCATGGACAGTTTAGCAACATCCCCTTGGTGATGAGTGAGCTCCCACTCAGGTAGTTCCCATGAGATCTGGTTGTTAATAAGAGTGCAGCGCCTCCCCGTTCTCTCTCTCACTCTCTCTCTCGCCATGTGACATGCTGGATCCCCTTTTGCCTTTGTGAAAGGAAAATAAATCTTACAATCACTAAGCCAAAGGGAAAAGTCAAGCTGAGAGCTGCATCAGGCAAAGGTAGGATAGGCATGAAGGGGGCAGAGAGGGCTCTCCCCCCGCCCACTAGAAATGTCAGCAGATGGTTTGGCAATCATCACATTGCCTCTCTAAAAGGGATAAATTGGCCGGGTGTAGCACCTTGTGAGGCCGAGGTGGGCAGATCACTTGACGTTAGGAAATCGAGACCGGCCTCGCCAACATGATGAAACCCCGTCTCCACTAAAAATACAAAAATATTAGCTGGGCATGGTGGTGCGTGCTTGTAGTCCTAGTTGCTCAGGAAGCTGAGGCAGGAGAATTGCTTGAACCCAGTAGGTGAAGGTTACAGTGATATTGCGCCACTGCACTGAAGCCTGGGTGACAGAGCCAGATTCTGTCTCGAAAAAAAAAAAAGTGACAAATTGGCAGCTGGCACCAGGAAAAGGCCATTGCCTGCTGGTCCACACCTGTTGCATTAAAGTGTGAATTGAATGCAGGCACCTGGGAGAGGCAAAAAGGGGCTTCCGATAAAATGTCAGGTATTGGATGAGTGAGTCCAGGCATGTGCAGTAAGAGACAAAATGGGGAGTATGATCTTCCGGGGCACTCCACCAGAAAAGGGAAGAAAGCCTCAGATGGGTGTGCACACAAGTTTGTAAACACATGGTGGGTGCTCACCTGCCCGCTGTGGCAGCCCACCCTAAAGGAAGGAACATGGGAAAGAGGCCAGCCTATAAAGTCCTAGAGTCAAGGTTAAACACCGCACTTGACCTTGGTGCCCTCTTGGATCTCTTCCAAGCGTACTTTCCTCTCCTTTCTTTCCTATTCTAAAGCCTTTTAAATAAACTTCCACTCCAGGGCCGAGCATGGTGGCTCATGCCTGTAATCCTAGCACTTTGAGAAGCCAAGGCAGGTGGATCACTTGAGGTCAGGAATTCAAGACCAGCCTGGGCAACATGGCAAAACATTGTCTCTACTAAAAATACAAAAATTAGGCAGGGCGTGGTGGCTCACGCCTGTAATCCCAGCTGCTCGAGAGGCTGAGGCAGGAGAAGCGCTTGAACCCGGGAGGTGGAGGTTGCAGTGAGCCGAGATCGTGCCATTGCACTCCAGCCTGGGCAACAAGAGTGAACTCCGTCTCAAAAAAATAAAATAAAATAAAAATAAAAATACAAAAATTAGCCAGTCTGGTGGCACATGTTTATAGTTCCAACTACTAGGGAGACTGAGGTAGTAGAATCACTTGAACCCAGTGGGTGGAGGTTGCAGTGAGCTGAGACAGTGCCACTGCACTCCAGCCTAGGCAACAAAATTTTTTTTTTTTTTTTTTTGAGATGGAGTCTCGCACTGTCCCCAGGCTGGAGTGCAGTGGCACAATCTCGGCTCACTGCAAGCTCCGCCTCCCAGGTTCACGCCATTCTCCTGCCTCAGCCTCCTGAGTGGCTGGGACTACAGCGCCTGCCACCATGCCCGGCTAATTTTTTTTTTTTTTGTATTTTTAGTAGAGACGGGGTTTCACCGTGTTAGCCAGGATGATCTCGATTTCCTGACCTCGTGATCCTCCTGCCTCGGCCTCCCAAAGTGCTGGATTACAGGCGTGAGCCACCGTGCCCAGCCTAAAATTTTTTAAATATATAAGCAACAAGCTAACTTCCATTCCTGCTCTGAAACTTACCTCGGTCTCTTTTTCTGCCTTACACACCTCAGTTGAATTCTTTCCTGAGAGGCAAAAATTGAGGTCACTGCAGACCCATACAGAGTCACTGCCTGGAACACTGATACCTTCACCGGTATCAAAGCTGCCTCATATTTTATTCCTAAATAAGATAGCTACAAAGATTTTTTTTAAAAAAGCTACATATGCCAGGTGTGGTGGCTCACGCCTGTAATCCCAGCACTTTGAGAGGCTAAGGTGGGCGGATCGCTTGAAGTCAGAAGTTCCAGGCTAGGCTGGCCAACCTGGTGAGACCCCATCTCTACTACAAAAACAAAAATTAGCCAGATGTGGTGCTGTGTGCCTGTAATCCCAACTACTAGGGAGGCTGAGAAAGGAGAATCGCTTGAACCTGGAGGTGGAGGTTGCAGTGAGTCATCATGCCAGGTTTTGTAATGTGTTTCCCGTCTTTATAACATTAGGGTCTGATGGACTTAGACATCCCAGTTCCCAGGATCAGGGTAAGCAGAATACTTTCTTTCTTTTTTTAATTATCTTTTTTTTTTTTGGCTGGGCGTAGTGGCTCACGCCTGAAATCTCACTTTGGGAGGCCTGAGGTGGGCGGACTGCTTGACCTCAGAAGTTCGAAACCAGTCTAGGCAACATAGTAAAACCCCATCTCTACAAAAAATACAAAAAGTAGCCAGGCATGGTGGCACATACCTGTAGTCCCAGCTGCTCAGTGGGCTGACGTGGGAGGATCACTTGAGCATGAGAGGTTGAGGCTGCAGTGAGCTGTCATTGTACCACTGCACTCCAGCCTGGGGACAGAGGAAGACCCTGTCTCAAAAAAAAAAAAAAAAAAAAGTGGGTAGTAGAGGAGAAACAATGTTTGAAGCTGGGCTGGTGGCTCATGCCTGTAATCCCGGCATTTTGGGAGGCTGAGCGGGAGGATCACCTGAGGTCAGGAGTTCAAGACTAGCCTGGCCAACATGGCGAAACCCCAGCTCTACTAAAAAATACGGAAAACTAGCCAGGCATGGCAGCACGTACCTGTAATCCCAGCTACTCAGGAGGCTGAGGCAGGGAAATCGCTTGAACCCCACAGGCCGAGGTGGCAGTGAACTGAGATTGCACCACTGCACTCTAGCCTGAATGACCGAGCAAGACTCTGTCTCAAAAAAAAAAAAAAAAAGAAAAGAAAAGAAAAGAAAGAAAGAAAGAAAAAGAAAAAGAAAAAGAGAGAAAAAAGAAATAATGCTGGATATGTATGGACCCAGAAGCTAACGTGTATAAAGTATTTCCAGTCATCAGAGAAGTACAATTGTAAGCATATAATTCCATAATTCCATTCTTGTTGATACCTAGTCATAATGTCTCATCCATCCTAACAGAAGGGCCTCAATCATTTGGTATATGCAATCTCCCACATAGAGTTTTGTTTGTTTTGTTTGCTTGTTTTAGAGACAGGGATGTGCTCTGGCACCCAGGCTGGAGTGCAGTGGCACAATCATAGCTCACCGCAGCCCGCCAACTCCTGGGGCTCAAGCAACCTCCTGTCACAGCCTCCTGAGAAGCTGGACACAGGCATGGACTACCACACCCCGGGTAACTTTTTTTAACATAGAGTTTGAATTTTTATGAGAATTTTGTGCAGTAGAAGTTATTACAATTTTTGTGTTTGTAGGGTACAAACCTGTACCAGTACTATAAACAATAATAATATATTTTCATGAAGTCACAGCCCAATGTACGGTTCACTTCTTTTTTTTTTTTTTTTTTTTTTTTTGAGACGGAGTCCCACTTTGTCTCCCAGCTGGAGCACAATGGTGCAATCTCAGCGTACTGCAACCTCCGCCTCTTGGATTCAAGTGATTCTCCTGTCTCAGCCTCCCAAGTAGCTGGGATTACAGGCACACGACCACCACACACGGCTAATTTTTTGTATTTTTAGTAGAGACCGTGTTTCACCATGTTGGCCAGGCTGGTCTCGAACTCCTGACCTCCAGTGATCTGCCTGCCTCAGCCTCCCAAAGTGCCGGGATTACAGGCATAAGCCACTGTGCCCAGCTTCAGTTCACATCTTAGCACATCAGGAAGGCTATGTGGTTCTACAGCAAATAGACTAAAGAAATGCTTCAGTAATAAATCTCCCACATATATTCATCAATATATCAATGTGTGTTGAGAAAGAATAATTTGACTACATAATTATGTAGTTTAATACCAATGTAGCAGCTTTCTGAGACAGGGTCTCACTCTGCTGCCCAGGCTGGAGTGCAATGGTACATCATAGCTCACTGCAGCCTTGACCTCCTGGGCTCAAGTGACTCTCCTGCAGCAGCCACCAGAGCAGCTGGGACCACAAGTGCACACCATCATGCCTGGCTAATTTTTTCAATTTTAGTAGAGACGGGGTTTCACCATGTTGGCCAGGCTGGTCTCGAACTCCTGCCCTCAAGTGATCCACCCACTTCAGCCTCCCAAAGTGCTGGGATTACAGGTGTGGGCCACTGCACCCGACCTATTTTTGTTATTATTATTATTATTTTTTTTTTTTTGGAGACAGGATCTCATTCTGTTTCCCAGGCTGGAGTACAGTGGCACCATCACGTCTCCCTGCAGCCTCGACCTTCTAGGCTCAAGTGATCCTCCCATCTCAGCCTCCCAGGTAGCTGGGACCACAAGCATGTACCACCATGCTCTGCTCATTTTTAAAATTTTTGGTGACATTTTGGGCTCTCACTATGTTGTTCAGGCTGGTCTCAAACTCTTTGGCTCAAATGATACTCCCGCCTCGGCCTCCCAAAGTGCTGGAATTAAAGGCTTGAGCCACCATGCCCGGTCTCCTGGTGCACTTGAAATGTAATTTTAAACTCCTCACAGTGGCCAACAAGGCTTTGTGTGACCCAGCCCCTGCTCAATTCTTACTCTCATTCACCGTTCTCCAAACATTCAAGCCACTTTCTGTTCCTCAAAAGCCCTTTCCTGCCTTAGAGACTTCACACCTGTAGCTCCTACAATTTCTGCGTCTTTATCATTGAAGCCTCAACTCAAATGTCGCATCCTCAGTGAACTCCCATCTGCCCACTTTTTAAATTATGATAAATAACCATGGAAGTTCAGCAAATATTTCTTTCTCCCTCTTTTTAGACATGAAGTGGAATTGCATGTCTTTGACCTTGTCATGTGAGGGGTGACCATGTGACTTTTTTGGTCCATAAAATGTAAAGAGCAATTTTTTTCTTTTTTTGAGAGAGAGAGAGGGTCTCACTCTGTCACCCAGGCTGGAGTGCAGTGGCACGGTCTCGGCTCACTGCAACCTCTGCCTCCCAGGCTCAAGTAATCCTCCCAACTCAGCCTCCCCCAAATAGCTAAGACTACAGGTGAATGCCACTGCACCGGGGCAATTTTTTGTATTTTTTGTAGATACGGGTTTTTGCCATTTGGCTAGGCTGCTCTGAACTCCTGAGCTCAAGTGATCTGACCACCTGGGCCTCCCAAAGTGCCTGGATTACAGGTGTGAGCCACCACACCCCAGCCTTAAACACCAAAAAAACAAAAAATTTGAGGCGGAATCTCAGTCTGTCACCCAGTCTGGAGTGCACTAGTATGTTCTCGGCTCACTGCAACCTCTGCCTCCCAGGTTCAAGCAATTCTCCTGCCTCAGTCTCCCAAGTAGCTGGGACTACAGGTGTATGCCACCACATCCAGCTAATTTTTTTATTTTTAGCAGAGATGGGGTTTCACCACATTGGCCAAGCTGATCTTGAATTCCTGACCTCAGGTGATCCACCCACCTCGGCCTCTCAAAAGTGCTGAGATTACAGAAGTGAGCCACCGCGTCCAGCAAGCAGCAACATTTTTAAGAGCCAATGCCTGATTTTCTGCATCCCTTTTTCCTGTCTTGGTGATCAGGGAAGCATGTGTTGAAATTGAGCACCTCTCAGCCAGGATCCCTGAGCAGCTTATGGAAATCAAAGCCCCCTTTCCAACCGGTGATGGATGTGTAGGATGAATGAGAAATAAACCTTTATTGAGTCAAAAGACTGAGGTTTTGGAGTTGTTTTCTTACTGCAGCTTAATTAGCCTGTCCTGACTGATACACTATGTGCCAGACCCTCATCTGGGGGCTCTACCCATATTATCTCATCTACTTCTCACAACATCCGAATAAAGTAGCTTGTCTGCTTATAAAGGAATAGCTGAGGTTGAGGCTGGACCATTTGTCTTTTTTGTCAAAAAGAGACTTGTTTGGCTCATGGTTCTGCAGGCTATACTAGAAGCATGGCCCCAGCATCTGCTTCTGCTGCAGGCTTGGAAGCTTCCACTCATGGCAGAGGCAAACGAGAGCTGTGTGCAGATCACATGGCAAAGGAGGAAGCGAGAGAGCAGAGGTGCCAAGCTCTTCCAACAACCAGTTCTTAGGTAACTAAGAGTGACAATTGGCCAAGTGTGGTGACTCACATCTGTAATCCCAGCAATTTGGGAGGCTGAGGCAGGGGGATCACTTGAGGTCAGGAGTTCGAGATCAGCCTGGCCAACATGGCAAAACTCCATCTCTACTAAAAATACAAAATTCAGCCAGGCGTGATGGCAGGTGCCTATAATCCCAGCTACTTGGGAGACTGAGGCAGAATTGCTTGAACCCGGGAGGTGGAGGTTGCAGTGAGCTGAGATCGCACCACTGCACTCAAGCCTGGGCCACAGAGCCAGACTCTGTCTCAAAAAATTTTGAAAAAGCTGGGCGCAGTGGCTCATGCCTGTAATTCAGCACTTTGGGAGGCTGAAGCAGGTGGATCGCCTGAGGTCAGGAGTTTAAAGACTAGACTGATCAACATGGTGAAACCCTCTCTCTACTAAAAATACAAAAATTAGCTGGGCGTGGTGGTGGGTGCCTGTAATTCCAGCTACTCGGCGGCTGAGGCAGGAGAATCGCTTGAACCCCAGAGGTGGAGGTTGTGGTGAGCTGAGATCGCATCATTGCAGTGCAGCCTGTGCAACAAGAGCAAAACTTCGTCTCAAAAAAAAAAAAAAGAAAAGAAAAGAAAAAGAAGGAAAGCAAGCATTTGTAGTCAGGCTCTCACTATGTTGCCTAGGCTGGCCTTGAACTGCTGGCCTCAAGCCAATCCTCCCAGCTCAGCCTCCCAAAGTGTTGAGATTATAGGCATGAGCCACCATGCCCGCCTCAAAGACTTCAAATTTATGTTTGAAGAGTCATGGGTTTTATTATACACTCATATATTGCGAGAAAAGAGAACTGCCAATTTTCATACTCTGGGTATATATGAATGAAATGTATAGTTTTTATTTTATTTACTTTATTTTATTTTATTTTATTGTTGAGGATGGAGTCTCGCTCTGTCACCAAGGCCGAAGTGCAATGGTGCCATCTCGGCTCACTGCAACCTCTGCCTCCTGGGTTGAAGCGATTCTCCTGCCTCAGCCTCCTGAGTAGCTGGAACTACAGCCACGTGCCACCACAACTGGCTATTTTTTGTATTTTTGGTAGAGACAAGGTTTCACTGTGTTAGCCTGGGTGGTCTCGATCTCCAGACCTCATGATCCACCCTCGTTGGCCTCCCAAAGTGCTGGGATTACAGGTGTGAGCCACTGCGCCCAGCCAGATTTTTTTTTAATAGAGATGGGGTGTTGCTATATTGACCAGGCTTGTCTCAAACTCCTGGCCTCAAGTGATCCTCCCGTCTCTGCCTCTCAAAGTGCTAAGATGACAGGTGTGAGCCACCATGCTCTATCAGGGAATCTGCCCCGATATTCACGTAGGTTCTTTTCTATTTTTCCTAGCATCGGCCGGCTTGAGAAATAAAGGGACAGAGTACAAAAGAGAGAAATTTTAAAGCCGGCATCCGGGGGAGAACATCACATGTTGGTAGGTTCCATGATGCCCCACAAGCTGCAAAAACCAGCAAGTTTTTATTAGGGAGTTTCAAAAACAGGAGGGAGTGTGTGAATAGGTGTGAGTCACAGACATCAAGAACTTTACAAGGTAATAGAATATCACAAGGCAAATGGAGGCGGGGCAAATAACAGGACCACAGGACCGAGGTGAAATTAAAATTGCTAATGAAGTTTTGAGCACCATTGTCATTGATAACATCTTATTAGGAGACAGGGTTTTTGAGATCAACTGGTCTGACCAAAATTTATTAGGTGGGAATTTCCTCTTCTTAATAAGCCTGGGAGCGCTATGGAGACTGGGGTCTATTTCACCCCTGCAGCCTCATCCATAAGAGGCAGGCGCACCTGGGGGTTGGGGGGGCACTGTTTATAAGCCTATACCTCCAGGCGCGTATTCTCTTTCCCAGGGATGTTCCATGCTGAGAAAAAAGAATTCAGTGATATTTCTCCCATTTGCTCTTGAAAGAAGAGAAATATGGCTCTGTTCCACCCGGCTCACTGGTGGTCAGAGTTTAAGGTTATCTCTCTTATTCCCTGAACAATTGCTGTTATCCTGTTCTTTTTTTCAAGGTGTCCACATTTCATATGGCTCAAACACACATGCTATAACAATTTGTGCAGTTAATGCAATTATTACAGGGGTCCTGAGGTGATATACATCCTACTCAGCTGACAGTATTAAGAGATTAAAGACAAACGGCCGGGCGTGGTGGCTCAAGCTTGTAATCCCAGCACTTTGGGAGGCCGAGGCGGGCGGATCACGAGTCAGGAGATCGAGACCACGGTGAAACCCCGTCTCCACTAAAAAATACAAAAAATTAGCCGGGCGTGGTGGCGGGCGCCTGTAGTCCCAGCTACGTGGAGAGGCTGAGGTAGGAGAATGGCATGAACCCGGGAGGCGGAGCTTGCAGTGAGCCGAGATTGCGCCACTGCACTCCAGCCTAGGCGACAGAGCAAGACTCCGTCTCAAAAAAAAAAGATTAAAGACAGGCATAGGAAATCACAAGGGTATTGATTGGGGAAGTGATAAGTGTCCATGAAATCTTTACAATTTATGTTTAGAGATTGCAGTAAAGACAGGCATAAGAAATTATAAAAGTATTAATTTGGGGAACTAATAAATGTCCATGAAATCTTCACAATCCACATTCTTCTGCCATGGCTTCAGCCAGTCCCTCTGTTTGGGGTCCCTGACTTCTCGCAACAATGCTTGGCCCACATGTAAATAAATACAAGTGTTTATATCTTTATGTCTACAGAGATGTCATTTGATATTTTAATTGTTACTTTAATATTCTAATAGCAATATCATGACAACAATTATCAAACACAACATCCAATTAGAATAATACGCATTTCTGATCTCCCACCTCAGCCGCCTCTTGTGCGATTTTTGAGGTTAAAGGTTTTTGGTTTTGGGTTTTTATTTTTGGCAAGACCTAAAAATAATGTCTGAATTCTGACTGTCTTCAAAGACCCCTCCCCTTTGTATAAATACTGCCAGGGACAGTTGTTTTATTACTTAAAATAAACTTCATTGAAGTATAGTTTACATACAATACAATGCACTTATTTTAAGTATATAGGTTTTTTTGAGACAGGGTCTCACTTTAACTGTACAGTTTGATGAGGCTTAGCAAATGGATATATCTGAATACCCACTGCCACTATCAAGATATAGAACTTTCTGCTGGATGCAGTGGCTCATGCCTGTAATCCCAACTTTGGGAGGCCAAATCGGGAGGATTGCTTGAGGCCAGGACTTCCAGGATAGCCTGGGCAACATAGGAGATACCTGGCTACAATTGTTTTTTTTTAATTAGCCAGGCATGGTGGCATGCACCTGTGGTCCCAGCTTCTCAGGAGGCTGAGGCAGGAGGATCACTTGAGCCAGGAGTTGGAGGCAGCAGTGAGCTATGACCACAATACTGCACTCCAGCCTGGGTGACAGAGCAAAATGCTGTCACAAAAAAAAAAAAGAAAAAAGAAAAAAAAAATTTTAAGCCAGGTGCGATGGCTCACACTTGTATTCCCAACACTTTGAGAAGCCAAGGTGGAAGCATTGTTTGACCCCAGGAGTTCCAGACCAGCCTGGCAATATAGTGCTATATCATCTCTACAAAGAATATTTAAACATTTAGCCAAGCGTGTTGGCAAAGGCCTGTGGTCCCAGCTACCTGGGAGGCTGAGGTGGAAGGATCACCTAGGCCCAGGTCAGGAAGGCTGTTGTGAATTGAGGCAGTGCCACTGCACTCCAGCCTGAGCAACACAATGAGACCCTGTCTCAAAATAAAAACAAAAACAAATCAACAAAAAAAAACTTTCCCTAGGCCAGTGCGGTGGCTCATACCTGTAATCTCAGCAATTTGGGAGGCCAAGGCAGGCTGATCATCTGAGGTCAGGAGCTCAAGACCAGCCTGGACTACATGTGAAACCCTGTCTCTACTTAAAATATAAAAATCAGTTGGGTATCATGGTGCATGCCTGTAATCCCAGCTACTCAGGAGGCTGAGGCAGGAGAATTGCTTGAACCTGGGAGGCAGAGGTTGCAGTGAGCCCGAGATCGAGCCACTGCACTCCAGCCTGGGTGATAAAGTGAGATCCTGTTCAAAAAAAAAAGAACTTTCTCATTACTCCAGGGAGTTCCCTCTGACCCCTCCCATTCAATCCACCTTCCAGCCTTGACCCAAGCAACCACTGATCTGCTCTGTGTCACTATGGATTCGATTTGGTGTTTCCAGAATTTCATATCAACAGAATTATACAGGGTGCTCTTTTAGATCTGGCTTGAGATTCATCCATTTTCTGCATGTTTTAGTATCTTGTTCCCAAGTATCACTTTTAGCAACAAAAAAAAGAACAAATATCGTGAGTATATCAATTACACACCTTATTCAGGCAAGATTCTTTGAATCAGTTTTATGACATGAAATGGTGTCTACCACTTTGCAGCTGCTGGAAAGAGACACATCCTCTTTCTTTCTTTTTTTTTGGGGGAGACGGAGTTTCACTCTTGTTGCCCAGGCTAGAGTGCAATGGGATGATCTCAGCTCACCACAACCTCCACCTCCTGGATTCCCAGATTCAAGCAATTCTCCTGCCACAGCCTCCTGAGTAGCTGGGATTACAGGCGTGCACCACAACGCCCAGATAATTTTTGCACTTTTAGTAGAGACGGGGTTTCACCATGTTGACAGGCTGTTCTTGAACTCCTGACCTCAGGTGATCCACACTCCTTGGCCTCCCAAAGTGCTGGGATTACAGGCGAGAGGCCACTGCGCCTAGGCTGTCTTTTCTTGTCTCCCTGAAATTGCTTTTCTCTCACAACATTCTCATTCTCAAGCTCAACATCAGTTTTCCATAAGCTGCAAAAAAAAAAAAAAAAAAAAAAAAAAAGAAGAAGGCTAAGGAGCTCAAACCCTAACATATGAAAAGGGAAAAAGCAAGAAGGGAATTTTAAACAGGAGGAATGAGGGGCACATAATGTGTTTCTCGGTTCCACCTGATATAAATTCGTATCTGTAGCCTGGGCAGCATAGCAAGATCCCATCTCTACAAAAAAAATACAAAAACTAGCCAGGAGTGCTGGTGCACAGCTGTGGTCCCAGCTACTTAACAGGTTGAGGCACAAGGATCTTGAGCCCAGATTGAGGCTGCGGTAAGCTGAGATCACACCCACTGCACCTCCAGCCTGGGTGACAGAGTGAGACCCTTTCTCTAAATAAATAAATTAGCACGTGTTCCACTCACCGTCTCACATCTCCCTGATTAATCTTTGAAATTTAGCATAATCTGAAATTACCATTGAGCAGATATGGTGGCTCACGCCTGTAATCCAGCACTTTGGGAGGCCAAGTCTGGAGGACCACTTAAGCCTAGGAGTTTGAGAGAAGCCTGGGCAACAGAGTGGGGCCCCATCTATAATAAAAATGTTGTTAAAGGTCAGGCGCAGTGGCTTATGCCTGTAATCCCAACATTTTGGGAGGCCGAGGCAGGCAGATCATGAGGTCAGGAGATCGAGACCATCCTGGGCAACATGGTGAAACCCCGTCCCTACTAAAATACAAAAATTAGCCGGCGTTGTGGTACACACCTGTAATCCCAGCTACTGGGGAGGCTGGGGGGCGGAATTGCTTGAACCCAGGAGGCAGAGGTTGCAGTAAGCTTGAGATCGCACCACTGGCACTCCAGCCTGGCAACAGAGTGAGACTGGCATCTCAAAAAAAAAAAGTTGTTAAAATCAGCCGGGTGGCATGTGCACATAGTCCCAGCCACCTGGGAGGCTGAGGTAGGAGGATCATTTGACCCCAGGTGTTTGAGGCTGCAGAGAGCTATGATCGCACCACTTCACTCCAGCCTGGGCACCAGAGTGAGACTCTCTCTCAAAATAAAAAGAAAAAAGAAACAAATTACTTTATTTCTCTGGATGCCTGTGGTCTGCAATCTGCTGCCTTTGCCTCCCGAGTAGCTGGGACTACAGGCGTGCACCACCATGCTCAGCTAATTTTTGTATTTTCAGTAAGACAAGGTTTCACCATGTGGCCAGGCTGGTACCGAACTCCTGGGCTCAAGCAATCCTCCCACCTCAGCCTCCCAAAGTGCTGGGTTACAGGTGTGAGCAACTGGCGCCCAGCGATACCTGAAGTTCCAGCTCATCCATATTAACTGCTGGAGTATGTTCCATGGTGTGGATTCACCACTATCCTTTTCTTGTTGAGCATTTAGGCTGTTTTCATTTTTCACTTGTTCAATCAATGTGGCCATGTACACTCCAGCAGTACATGTGGTAGTGGCTCGTGTGTGAGATTTCTCCCAGGTGTGTCCTAGGGTTGGAGCTGCTGGTTGCAGGGTCTGTTCGTCTCCAAGGAGGTTGTCCACACTGGGGCTTTTACCTCCAACTGCCTTACAATAGAGAAGCATCCAGTAACCAGGGCCTCCTTGGCCCCATGCAGGTCCGGGTGTCCACCCCATCAACAGTTTTGCTTATTTCTGGTCCACAAAAAGGTTTCAGTTATTTTGATCTTGGCTAGACCTTTTGGGGGTCTTTTTTTTTTTTCCTTGAGATGTAGTTTTGCTCTTGTTGCCCAGGCTGGAGTGCAACGGTGCAACCTTGGCTCACGGCAACCTCCGCATCCTGGGTTCAAGTGATTCTCTTGCCTAGCCTTCCAAGTAGCTGGTATTACAGAGGGCCGCCACCACACTTGGCTAATTTTTTTTGCATTTTTAGTAGAGACAGGGTATCACAACATTGGTCAGGCTGGTCTCAAACTCCTAACTCAGGTGATCCACCCACTTGGCTCTCCAAAGTGCTGGGATTACAGGCATGAGTCAGCGTGCTCGGCCTATTATTATTGTAATAATATCTATCATGCTGATCTATAACGTGATCCTTGATGTTACTATTGTATCGGTGCAAAAGTAATTGTGGTTTTGCCATTAAAAGTAATGGCACTAGGCTGGGCCCTGCTCAGTAGCTTATGTGGTAAGCCGGTGGGTCCTGAAAGTTTGGTTTTCTTTTTTTGGATACGAAGACTCATTGTCACTAGGCTGGAGCACAGTGGCGCGATCTTGGCTCACTGCAACCTCCACCTCCCGGGTTCAAGCAATTCTTCTGCCTCAGCCTCCTCAGTAGCTGGGACTACAGGTGTGCGCCACCACGCCCAACTACTTTTTTTTGTATTTTTATTAGAGACGGGGTTTCTACATGTTGGTCAGGCTGGTTTCGAAACTCCCGACCTCAGGTGATCCGCCTGCCTCGGCGTCACAAAGTGCTAGGATTACAAGTGTCAGCCACCGCGACCGGCCAAAAGTTTGCATTTCTAGCAAGTTCCTGGGCGATAATTATGATGGCGAGAATGACAGCCTGAAATGACTGCTCTGGAAGATTTTATCTGTGACCCAGAGCTTTGACCCTTTTGGGGATTTGGTGTGTCACATCCTCACTGCTGGAGTTTTACTTCTTTAGTTAACAAAATCTGTCATTGCTCCCAAATCACTTGGTAGGGGTTATTCATTCTTCCTTGAGTTGAGCTTCTTTATCTTTGTTGTTAATAAAATGTAAGTTTCAAACATTTCTTTTTTCTTTTAGGGACAGGGTCTTGCTCCGTTACCCAGGCTGGAGTGCAGCGGTGCCATCACAGCTCACTGCAGCCTCCCACTGCTGGGTGTGGTGGTGTGCGCCTGTAGTCCAGCTACTCAGGAGGCTGAGGCAGGATAATCGCTTGAACCTGGGAGGCGGAGGTTGCAGTGAGCCGAGATTGCGCCACTGCACTCCAGCCTGGGGGACAGAGTGAGACGCTGTTTCAAAAAAAAAAAAAAGAGAAAGGAAGGAAGGGAGGGAGGGAGGAAGGAAGGAAGGAAGGAAAGAAGGAAGGAAAGAAAGAAACAGAAAAGAGATGAAACCTGACTTCAAGAAGTTCCAACATAGCATGGAGGAGGAGTACAGGGAGCATGAGGGCGTGTGGGGGGTGTCTCTGTTGGGTACTCAGGGAAGATGTTCTTGATCTGATTAATTATTCAACCAAAATGACAGGCTGGAGTCTAGGCACTGGGAGTACCCTGAAGGGGCCTCTAGTAAACCTGTCCTCTGTATTGGGTCTTGGAAGATAGGGGGAATTTGCCCAAGGAAGAAGGGGAGAAGAACATTCCAGGCAGAGGGAGAAGTCTGGACAAAAAGGGTGACTGGCCTGCTTGGAGAACAGGAAGTCATCCAAGTGGCTATAACTATAACAAAAGGTAGGGAGGAGACATGGAAAGAGTTTGGGGGAAGGCTGTGAAGAGCTTTGAATGTCAAGAGAGGGAGTTTGATCTTGGTCCTTTAGTCATAGGGAGCCCCAGTCGATTTTTAAAATCAGAGGAGCCAAATTTATTTTATTTTATTTTATTTGTATTTATTTATTTTTTTGAGACGGAGTTTCGCTCTTGTTGCCCCAGGCTGGAGTGCAATGGCATGGTCAGGCTCACCGCAACCTCTGCCTCCCAGGTTCAAGCAATTCTCCTGCCTCACCTCCCAAGTAGCTGGGATTACAGGCATGCGCCACCACGCCCGGCTTAATTTTGTATTTTTAGTAGAGATGGGGTTCTCAATGTTGTCCAAGCTGGTCTCAACTCCTGACCTCAGGTGATCCACCCCCCTCGGCCTCCTAAAGTGCTGGAATTACAGGTTGTGAACCACTGCTCCCGGCCAAAACCCATCTTTAAAAAGAAAGAAAGGAAGGAAGAAGATAAATCTAGCATAGTATTGAGCTATAGGATGGAACAGAGGGAGAAAAAGAAACCAATGGCTGGAATGTTTGTGGTTTGAAATTTTTAGCCCTGGCTCAACTTAAGAGTGGAATTACTTGGAGTTCCCAGAATGCATCCAACTATTTGAAGACTTCCTAAATGCTCTTCCCTGTGCCTGGGATGCCCTTTGCCTCAGTGTCAGTCCTCCGCTACCATCCCATTCATTCATCAGTATTCTAAGCCAAACATCATCAATGTCAGGTGGACTCCCGGTGATCCAGGTGCAACTCTGGGGCTCCCATGTGATTCTGAGTAGTATGGCATTTAGCAATCTGTTCCTGATTTGGGAGCTGTAGTAGTGCCTTCTGGGCCTTCTCCACCACCCAAGTGGTAAGCTCCTTACAAGCAAAGCTTCGGTCTGACACATTTAGTGCCCTACTCCCACCCTCTCCTGTCTCCCCCACAGAAGCCCTAGAACTGGGCTGCAGCTGAACCACTGGGAAGACAGGAAGGACTGTGAGACCAACTGTATGCCATGTGGTCCTGAAAAATGCGAAAATGGAGTGGCAAGTCCTGAGAGCCACCACTAGTGTCTGAGTCCCTGGCATCCCTTTCTGGGAGGGCCTCGTGTGAAGCCAGTGGCATTCTGCAGATTGTAGTCGTACTTCTGAATATGCCGCAAAATACTGGGCCAAACGCTCTGACCAAATGAATTGAGGCTAAAAGAGAGTTGGAGAAGTGGTTTGACAGCAGGCTGTAACCACAATACCTAACATGGGTAAGTCACTTAGGTGGCAGCTCTAGCTAAAATTCATTCTTATTCATCTTCATGACAGTACGTTTAAAATAAAGAAACAGAAGCCTGGCCTGGGCATTGGTGACTCACGCCTGTAATCCCAGAACTTTGGGAGCGGGCGTGGATCACCTGAGGTAGGGAGTTTGAGACCAGCCTGACCAACACGAGAAAACCGTCTCTAATAAAAATACAAATAATTCCGGCATGATGGCGCATGCTATAACCCCAGCTTACCGGAGGCTGAGGCAAGAGAATCGCATTGAACACAGAGATGCAGAGGTTGTTATGTCACAGATCTTGCATGACTCAGAACTCTGTCTAAAAAAAAAAAGAGAAAAAAACAAAACAAAACAGAAAAGCTTCAAAGGGTTAGGGGGTAGGACATGGCACACAGGCAACCAGGTAGAAAGGACATCTCAGTCTGGCTGGCCAGATGACCAGAAGAGAGATTGTCAGTCCAGCTTTCTTTGCAGCATAACAGCAAGCTTGCAAGCTTGGTATGTGCGGGAGCCCGTTGTTACATAGGGAAGGAACTCAGAAAGAGGAGAAAGACAGGAACAGGCTAAAGGCTTGCCAAAAAAATTAAAAAAGCAAACAAAAAGCAGACGAGTCAAAAGAGTCTACAGGTGAGTTCCTGACATTGACACATGGAAAATGGACATGAGCCTTTAATCTTGAGGAAGCATCCCTGGCCATTAAAAGCTCATAGGACGGCCGGGCGCAGTGGCTCATGTCTGTAATCCCAGCACTTTGGAGGCTGAGGCTGGTGGATCACCTGAGGTCAGGAGATTGAGACTGGCCTGGCGAACATGGGGAAACCATGCCTCTACTTAAAATACAAAATTAGCTGGGCATGGTGGCGCATGCCTGTTATCCCAGCTACTTGGGAGGCCGAGGCAAGAGAATCGCTTGAACCTGGGAAGCGGAGGTTGCAGTGAGCTGAGATCGCCCACCGCACTCTAGCCTGGCAACAGAGTGAGACTCCGTCCCAAAAAAAAAAAAAAAAAAAAAAAATTAGCCAGGTGCAGTGGCATGTGCCTGTAATCTCAGCTACTCGGGAGGCTGAGGCAGGAGAATTGCTTGATCCTGGTTGCAGTGAGCGGAGATTGCACCACTGCACTCCAGCCTGGGCTACAGAGCGAGACTTCATCTCAAAAAAAAAAAAACAAAAAAACTTCAAAACACTAATAGTGTAATAATCAACTGCACCTCATAGTTTGCTAAGCATGTTTGCATTCCTTATACCACTGAGGCCCCCAAGGCTGTGAGTGTCATCATTCCCCCATGTTATAGCTGAGGACTCTGAAGTCAGAGGCTGTAACTTGAGGAATGGGCTCAGGGCAGATCCTGGCACAGAACCCAAATGTGACAAGAAGAGACAGGTGGGCCCAATGGCAGACCTCTAGTCTATCCAGAAATGACACTCCACATATGGTTAATAACTCCTAGAGATGGGAGTGAGGGGTGAGCATGGCTTTTTGAGGTTAAATTCGTTAATATATATTAAAATATTAAAATGAAAATAAATTATGCCTTGCTCAATAGTATTGATAGAACTTCTTGTACAAAAATAAATTACAGAAAGAACCAGAAAACAAACTCTAACAATTTGTTGTTTATGTACAGATGTATAGCAAAATATATACACAAATTTAAAAAATAAAATGCTGAGCTAAACTCTACCATGCAAATTCAAGAAAAGCAGGGGCTTCAATTATAATATTTGGAAAAGACAAGTTTAAGCTAGAAATATTAAAAGAGGCAAAGAGGGTACTTAGCATGCAAAGAGGGTACTTAGCATAGTCTTTCTTGTTTTTTTTGAGTCTTGCTCTGTCACCCAGGCTGGAGTGCGATGGCACAATCTCTGCTCACTGCAACTCTGCCTCCTGGGTTCAAGTGATTCTTCTGCCCCAGCCTCCCAAGTAGCTGGGATTACAGGCACACACCACCATGCCCGGCTAATTTTTTGTATTTTTAGTAGAGATGGGGTTTCACCATTATGGCCAAGCTCGTTTCAAACTCCTGACCTCAAGTGATCCGCCCACCTTGGCCTCCCAAAGTGCCAGGATTACAGGCGTGAGGCACTATGCCCAGCCGAGTTTTTCAGTATATCACTATTAAATATATATGCCCCAAACATGATACTTATTTATTGATAATTCATACCCTGCCTATTTCTCAAAAATGACTTGAGAAAAACTGCACAACATAGCGACAATACACATACAGAAATTAAAAGTGAAACAGGAATACATAAAGATATAACACACAAAAATCAAACTATGATTAGATCAGGTAAATGAGTGTTCTGAACTGCTTTGGTGTCACAGAGGCATTTAAAAATATAGTAAATACTACAGATCCTTGTCCCAGCAAAATTCCTTCATGCACATACCCAGCTTTGTTCGATCCCTAGGGGTCTGCAACTCCTAAACCCCTACATGCTAAAGACTCCTAGGCAGGCCTGGACCCCGGATTAAGAACTCTAAGGTAAATGAAAGTATGGATTTGAATAATAATGAAAAAATTGAGTTAACAAATAGAAGTGGTAGAATAAAAACACATTTTGAGATTACACAAATGCTTTTATAAAAATTGATAATATATTCAGGCCCAAAGAAGTCCTATGGACACTTCGAAATGTTGACACCACAGTACAATAAGAAATAAGCAGTAATACCCTAAGCATTCATCACTTAGAAATTTTTTTTTTTTTTTTTTTGAGACAGAGTCTAGCTCTTTTGCCCAGGCTGGAGTGCAGTGGTGCCATCTTGGCTCACTCCAAACTCTGCCTCCCAGGTTCACACCATTCTCCTGCCTCAGCCTCCCGAGTAGCTGGGACTACAGGGGTCTGCCACCACGCCCAGCTAATTGTTTGTGTTTTTTGTAGTGATAGGATTTCACCATGTTAGCCAGGGTGGTTTCGATCTCCTGACCTCGTGATCTGCCCCCTAGGCCTCCCAAAGTGCTGGGGTTACAGGCGTGAGCCACCACGCCTGGCTATTTTTTGTTGTTGTTGTGGTTGTTGTCGTTTTCTCCGAGACGGAGTCTTGCTCTGTCACCCAAGCTGAAGGGCAGGTGGCACAATCTTGGCTCACTGCAACCTCCACCTCCTGGATTCAAGCGATTCTCCTGCCTCAGCCTCCCGAGTAGCTGGGATTACAGGCGCCCACCACTGCGCCCAGCTAATTTTTGTATTTTTAGTAGAGACGGGGTTTCACCATGTTGGCCAGGCTGCTCTTAAACTCCTCACCTCGTGATCCTCCCCCCTCAGCCTCCCAAAGTGCTGGGATTACAGGTGTGAGTCACCACGCCCAGCCCACTTAGAAATATTTTTAAATAATAACACTTGGGCAAAAGGAAATTCTTAATACTCTAACAAAAAACACCACATGTCAAAACTTACGGAGTGCAGACAAAGCTGTAACTCTAAGAAGAAGAAGAAGAAAAAAAAGGCCGGGTGCGGTGGCTCAGGCCTGTAATCCCAGCACTTTGGGAGGCCGAGGCCGGATCACGAGGTCAGGAGATCGAGACCATCCTGGCTAACACGGTGAAACCCCGTCTCTACTAAAAATACAAAAAATTAGCCAGGCGTAGTGGTGGGTGCCTGTAGTCCCAGCTACTCGGGAGGCTGAGGCAGGAGAATGGCATGAACCTGGGAGGCGGAGCTTGCAGTAAGCCAAGATCGCCCCACTGCACTCCAGTCTGGGCAACAGAGCAAGACTCCATCTCAAAAAAAAAAAAAAAAAAGAAAAAAGAAAAAAAAAGGTAGGACAACAAAAACAAAGAACAACTAAATTAAAAGATAGCTGATTAAAATATTGCCAGGAATGATATTTTATAACTTTACACTGTTTGAGAATCTAAATAGAATAATCCCAACACTTTAGGAGGCCAAGGCAGGCAGATCAGGAGGTCAGGAGTTCGAGACCAGCCTGACGAACATGGTGAAACCCCATCTCTACTAAAAATACAAAAGTTAGCCAGGTGGGCTGGTGCATGCCCGTAATCCCAGCTACTCAGGGGGCTGAGGCAGGAGAATCACTTGAACCCGGAGGCAGAGGTTGCAGTGAGCCGAGATCGCACCACTTCACTCCAGCCTGGGTGACAGTGAGACTCTGTCTCAAAAAAAAAAAAAAAAAAAAAAAAAAAACCTAATAAAACAAGGAAAGAATTTGAACAGAGGGAATGAGGCGCTCTGGTCATACTTCCAAAAAAGAAAAGTTCCTGGTCTTACCATGTTTATCTGTTAATCCTTAGGAGAAAGAGGGGGATCTTCATCTCCATGTTACACAAAAATTAGAAAAACAGAGGGAGGGAGAGGAGGAGTAAGTGCACATTTCAAAATGCAAGAACAGCACAGAATTATGAGCTGGGAGTGATGCTGGAGTGAGCAGGGCGGCCTGATCTCCATGTGGCTTGCTCAGAGTGGGTAAACCAGGTTGGCTGAAATGAGGGTTTATGTGCAGAAAAGCTTCTGAAAGTTGGTTTTAAGGAGAGTGGTGACTTGTGCAAAATGATGCTTTAAATATCAATTTGGCTGGGGTGTGCAGGAAGGATGGGGAGGGAAAGACCAAAGGTAGGTAACGGACATTTGCCAGATGATAACGGTGGGGAGAGGGGCAGGTGTAAAGAGGAGGTAGATCTTTCAGGGGCCCCTGCTTGATGCCGCCTGCTGTCCCAACTGCATCCTAGCATTCTCTCTTCACTCTTGATAGAGACAGGCCTGAAATGACAGGCCACTTGCAGGCAATGCCCAGGGCACCACCCAGTCAGTCCAACTGGTCACATAGAGGGTTCTGGTGGACAATGGAGTGCTGGTTAAATGTTAAATGTTTCACATAGCAAAGACAGGGGCTGGACAGAGGCATGGCCGGAACTCCCACCATGACCTCTCCAGCCCATCATATCTGTCATTTGGAAATCTCTGGCCTATCAAGACCCACTTAGTAACAATTATGGCTTTCCCATGTTTATTGATCAAAACTAGGCATAATGGCCATGCTGAGCTTCTGATCAGCTGAAACAGCCAGTGTTACCAGGATGAGTTCATGTTAGCCCAGCCATAAATGTTTAGGAAACTTCAAAACAGCCTAGACTGCCTCCTTCCCCACTAGCTCTCAGGAGCCCGAGGGAAGCCAGGACTAAAGAGATCCCTGAGGCCCCAGACAAACACTTTCCAAGCGCCCAGCTGACCATCAGCCTGAGCCCATCCCTGAGGCTCCGGGTGTGGGGAGCGGGGAGTGAGGGCACTGAGACAGAATGGCCTTCAAGCTCTGCTCAGCCAAAGCAAGCAGGCTGACATTGGAAGCTGTCGAGGGATGCACAAAAACCCAGCACGGGCCAGGCGCGGAGTCTCACGCCTGTAATCCCAGCACTTTGGGAGGGCCAAGGTGGGTAGATCACGAGGTCAGGAGATCAAGACCATCCTGGTCAACATGGTGAAACCCTGTCTGTACTAAAAATACAAAAAATTAGCCAGGCATGGTGGCACACACCTGTAGTCCAGCTACTCAGGAGGCTGAGGCAGGGAATTGCTTGAACCCGGGAGGCAGAACTTGCAGTGAGCTGAGATCATGCCACGGCATTCCAGCCTGGCGGCACAGCAAAACTCCATCTCAAAAAAAAAAAAGCCCAGCACAGGGCCCACAGCCTAGCTGCACACTAGGAAGTTATAATCACCTGGGGAGCTTTAAAACATGCCACCATTGGGGCTGACTAAACTGGTCCGGTGGGACACAGGCAATGGTACTGTTTAAACAAGGCCCACCTGAACTCCTAGCTGGCAGGTGGGGAAGACAGACAGAATGTGGAAGCGCAGAATGACACTGCTGCTACAGGAGGCTCAGGATGGTGTCCAAGAGGAAGTGTCCTTGTGTGGGACACTGCATCCGCAGCATATACAGCCCAGGCTGCAAGGGGCGGAGGAAGGGAGCCCCTGCTCAATGAGAGGTCCCACTGCGGAGCCACGGTTGGCCTGGTCCTGCTGGGGCTGGGGCTAGCGCTGGCTGTCATTGTGCTGGCTGTGGTCCTCTCTCGACACCAGGCCCCCTGTGGCTCCCAGGCCTTTGCCCACACTGCTGTTGCCGCCGACTCCAAGGTCTGCTCAAAATATTGTACGGTGAGTGAGATGTGGGAGGAAGCTGGGTGGCCCTTGGCAGCCAGCCCCTCCTGGAGAAGGCGTTGTGTGTGAGAGAGAGTGTGTGTGAGCGTGTTGTGTGTGTGATTATGTGTGAGTGTGAGTGTGTGCGTATATGTGTATGAGTGTGTGGGGTGTGTGTGTGATTGTGTTTGGGTGTGTGTATGTGTGAGTTTGTGGAGGTGTGTGAGAGTATATGTGAGTGTGAGTGTGTGGGGAGTGTGGGTGGGTGTGAATGTGTGTGATTGTTGTTTCGGTG